>NW_019671937.1:217669-228326 GCF_002708625.1 Rhizopus microsporus ATCC 52813 | reverse complement strand
TGTTGCTGCTCTCATGGTTGCTCAATATCTCATGTGCATGGCGATATATACGTGCAAAGGGGTTACATTGAGCAAGCATGACCGAAAGCTCCCTAACGATCTCAGGATCAAGGCTGCTGTTTCGTGCTTGTCTTCTTTCAGCGGCATAGGAAGGATCAAATATAAATAGCTGGGCGTAGGAAGGCTCATTGCCTTCAACTGGAGTCAAGGGGGCCTTGACGGTGGCAAAGTGCGCCATGGATCTGGAAGGCGTTTAATCCACCTCTATTGTTATTGTTGTTGCTGCTGCTGCTGCTGCTGTTGTTGTTGTTGTTGTTGGCACGATCCTCAGGCGAAACAATATCGCAGCCCAACGAAGTAAAAGCAAAGGCAGCGTTATATTGACGAAGGTTGTCTTTAAAGTGACGACCTTGGGTGTCTGTGCGTTCGAGCAAGTCCTTCAAGTACTCAGGTGGATCAGGTAATAGTTGCAACTGGACTGCTCCTTGATTGCAGCATGACCCCCAGCTAGGATTTCTCATCGAAGATGTCTCTTGCCTTTCATCAATCCAGTGTAGGGCGTGACAGTGTGAGCATTCCTTGTCCATACGTCCAAGGTCCAAAGAACGAAGGCGGGATAACTGTGAGATGCATGCGGCTGGCATACTGTTGGCATGGTCAGGTCTGGGCCTGCCTCTGGGTCTACTCTCAGTATCAGCAGACTCGACTGTTCTTCTTGGTCTGCCTCTGGGTCTACCTTCAGCATCAACGGACTCGACTGTTCTTCTTGGTCTGCCTCTAGGTCTAGTAGCAACGCCAGCTTCTTCTTGTTGGTCTTCGGCACGACGTCTGCGGCGAGATGCTGCTACTCGTTCTCTGCATATTTGGCAGGTACGATAACGTGAGTCAACGGGTAAAGGTACATAGCAGGAAGAGCAGTTGGTTGTACTTTGGTTGTTGTTTTCCATTTTTTTTTCTAATAAGCGTCAAAATGGGAACACGATGTTAGTGAACAGGGGCTATATGAATTGACCTTTTATTCTCTTTTTCAAGGCATGTCCATACCTAATTCTTTTAAAAAGGACTTTATTGTAAAAATGAATATCAGGAGAGAAAGAGAGAGAGAGAGAGAGAGAGAGAGAGAGAAAGGGGAAGGTTCATATAATTGTAATCCAAGGCTCGGTTCGAACAAATTATAAAAAAAGACTCAATGTGCGGCTAATTTCCGGTAAAAGTTTGTGTTACTTGCATATATTCCGGCGTATTTTTTTTCTAATTCCAGTACATTATAGTGTGTTAAGTGTGTTATAAGTGTGTTATTCCATTGGAGTAGAAGGACGACGATGGTTATTGACTCCAGGCATCACTTGCTTCAATTGCTTTACTCCTCCTTGTAACGAAAGATTCTCTGGACCAATCAATGAATGATGAACATGTTCAATAGACTTGAAGTATTTTACAGTCTTTTTTTGATGTTAATATTATATCATTTATGATATATCTTTTATACCTTGACGTGTAATTCAAGCGTAGCATCTTCATCGCATACAATCAGACCTTTAGGATGCATCTGAATAGCAGATACAGTCCACATATGATTGACTCCTTCCTCAATACATTTGGCTAATGCAATAGCCTATTGTATAAAATTAGAAGGGAAAAAGGATCCAATGAAAAAAATAAATACCTTGTGTGCACCTGTGATAATGATCAACACTTCACGAGCATCCATAACAGTTCTATTGATGTGTTAGATCAGTTATGATTGACATCATTTTACTTACGCTACACCCACAGTAAGAGCAAGTTTAGGTACTTTAGATATATCACCATCAAAGAAACGAGCATTAGCAATAATCGTTTCATAAGCCAATGTCTTTACACGAGTACGAGATGTGAGAGAAGAACCAGGCTCGTTAAAGGCAATGTGGCCATCAGGACCGATACCACCCAAGAAGAGCTCGATACCACCCACCTTGGCAATCTCGGCTTCAAACTTTTTGCACTCTTCATCCAAGTCAGGAGCATTACCATCCAGGATGTGGACATTCTCGGGATTAATATCCACATGCATAAACAAATTCTTCCACATAAACGAATGATATGATTCAGGATGATCACGAGGCAAACCAACGTATTCATCCATATTAAACGTAACGACATGCTTGAAACTAAGTTCACCTGCCTTGTGGAAATCAACGAGTCGCTTGTATGTACCGATAGGAGATGAGCCTGTAGGTAAGCCAAGGACGAAGGGACGATTTTCATCAGGATTAAATTGCTTGATACGCTCTTTGATATAAGTAGCTAAAGAGACAATGGTTAGATAAAACAAGAGACTCTAAAATAGATACTTGCCTACAAAATCAGATACTTCTTCATAATCTTCTCGAATGATCAATCTCATTGCGACACGCTTTGGTTTTTATGAAAACAAAAAACAAAAAAAAAAAGAAATGCAAGGAAAAATCCATCAAACGTTCATTTTGCATCACGAGTCTATGTTTCATGTATTACGTAATGATATCATGTTCCCTTAAAAAGAATCAAGGGTCCAAGTATTCTATTGCTTGCTTGATAATGGAAGTTTCGAGAATGAAAGAAGGTAAAGACAATATCATCATCATAGTTTGATATACTTGCATCCCATGTGTGATGATGAAAGAAGAAAAGAGAATGAATTAATTTGATAAACATCACCTAGCCTCACCACATAGTTTCCTCAGGTGACACAGGCTACGTCTACTGAAATTCGCACATTGTTTATTTTTAGGGAGCTTTTGCTTTATGCAAACTATAGTTTTATGGAGGAACAAGATCCCTTTCTGATAGTTAAAAGGTTTTTATTTATTTGTTTATTAGTAGCACACCAAGAGAGTTACTCATTATTTGTAGTCAAGTGGAGGATAGTTTAGCTAATGCCAACAATCTATTTGAATCTTGGAAACGAATTCAACAAACCGTTTCTTCACCCAAGAATCAAGAATTGTTATGGACAGCAGATGAGCTTGGTTCAGCATTAGAAGCTATCGAACAAGATCTTGATGATCTCGAAGAAGCCTTTATGGCATCTCAAGCAAATCCCTCACAGTTTAATTTGACTCAAAAAGACCTTTCTTCCAGAAGACGGTTTTTGGATAATTCACGCAATAGAATACAATCCATAAGAAATACACTGGCTAATCCACCAGCCAAGAATAATAGTAATAAACATTTGGCCAATCAAGTAAAATAGATATAATTAGAGAGTGTTATTTTATTAAGTTTAAAAAAAAGTCTATAGAAACGATACGTCAAAATGAAAATAGTCGATTTATTGAAAGTGAACAGCAACAACAGACGGTATAAGATAACATGATGGATTCATCCCCGTTCTCATATTCTTTCTATTTTTCAATAGGTGATGATACAAGAACAAGATCACCATTTGGATGCTATGGGAAGTACCTTGATCAATTTAAAAGAGATAGCCGGAACGATGAATAGAGAGATTGATGATCATGTCATGTTGGTGTTATGTTTTATATCCCTAATTGATCTAATCATATTTAAATGTATATAGTCTACTGGATGATTTGGGTGAAAGAGTAGATCGATCAGAGGGGAGACTAAAGACGGCCATGAGACGAGTGACAGATATTTTGAAAAAGGAAGAAGGTACAAGTATAAAAAGAGAGCCATGTTCAACTGCTAACATCCTTTGTAGAATCCAAGTCAGGTTATTGTATCTGTTGCCTTATCATCGTGTTGATCATATTATTAGTCCTTGTCATCATCATGTAACTTTAAAAAATCGAGTTCTAGACAACAAAGAGAGATTTAGTAGCTATTTTATTTCTAAATCAGATTTTATCACTTTATTTCTCCTTTTTTCTCTCTCTTCTTTTACTTTTTTTCTGTTGTTATTTTTTTTTGCTATATATAAAAAATAGACTTTTTATGAGCAGTTTCTCTTCTTCTTCTCCTTTCAACTGGGAAAGTCAGGAAAAGTCTCGCACAAATTTAATAAAAAAAGTGCGTTCTTTTGAAACAGGTATACACTATACATATAACAAAATACATACAATAACATACAAAAGCATATACTTCAGAAGACGGTAGAACAATGCCCGAGGATTATGAGGAAGGTATTGGCCTGTTGAAACCAAATAATAATATGCCGACCAGTTTCGTTCCAGACTACTCTTTTTCTTCGAATGCCAACTTGTTAAATGCCACCGAAGTAACCGAAATGTTAGAACATACGCCTCAGACAGCCAAGGAAACCAAGGAAACTATCAACAAACGACCGTTTCGATGGAAACAGTGGTTCACTAAAAACACTGTCCCCGAAGGATCCCCTCGGAGGATATATGTGAATAAGCCAGAAATGAACGAACAACAACATTTTATGACCAACGCAGTATCCACAGCCAAATATAACCTATTTACTTTTCTACCCAAGTTTCTGTATGAAGAGTTTAGTAAATCAGCCAATGTCTTTTTCTTATTTATTTCCGGGATTCAGGTACTTTTTCTCTCTGTTTAAAAAAAATCTATTTTGGGAAACACAGCTGTTGACATGTATTATTATTATAGCAAATTCCCAATATTTCACCTACATCAAGATACACCACACTCGTCCCGCTTGTCATTGTCTTGTTGATCACAGCGGTTAAGGAAATTATTGAAGATTTCGTATGTAATATAAAATATCTATGTCTGTTCTCTCTCACCCTCCTTTGATCTTAGGGAGTACATAAGTCGGATAGTGAACTCAATGCTCGGAAATGCAAAGTGTATGATGGATCACGATTTATTGAAAAGCCCTGGAGGCAAATAAAAGTAGGAGACATCTGTAGAGTGGACAATGCTCAATTCTTTCCTGCCGATCTGATCTTGCTTAGTAGCTCCGAGCCTGAAGGTCTATGCTACATTGAAACAAGCAACCTGGATGGGTAAAAAGTGCGATAAAATATGTCTATTTTTTCTCTCATCCGATAGATCTTGTTTTTTAGTGAAGTCAATCTTAAAATCAAACAAGCCTTACCCGTGACTGCGACCATGGTGTCTCCTGCACAATTAGCCACTTTTGAAGGCATCATTGAATCCGAACAACCCAACAACCGTTTATATAACTACGACGGTACCTTGACGACAAAGAATGAAGACGGTAATACAAAAAGGTTTCCCCTAGATCCAAACATGCTACTTTTAAGAGGCGCTCAGTTACGAAACACAAGCTGGATTTATGGTATCGTCATCTTTACGGGACATGAAACCAAATTGATGCTCAATTCAAGCAAGAAGCCAACGAAGGCTTCAAACGTCACTCGAAAGACAAATAGAAACATCCTCTATCTCTTTGCTATGCTCGTGACCATGAGTGTTCTATGCTCTATCGGGAATTATGTGACATCTGTAAGTGTTTGGGCTCATCTTGTATTCAACACACTAACCCCTTTCTAGACAAGAAATGGAGCTAATCTCGACTATGTAGGGGTCCCCATTACACAGCTAGGAAAGGAAGTTGGATACAATATCTTGACATTTATGATCCTGTTCAATAGTTTCATTCCCATCAGGTACATACACACATATACCCACATACACAATTGAACACTATCATATAACAAAGAGAAAGCTAACGTAAAGGCCCTCAGTTTGATGGTAACTATGGAAATTGTCAAATACATCCAATCGACCATGATTGACAATGACTTGGATATTTACTATGACAAGACAGACACGCCCGCTGTAGCACGCAGCAGTAGCCTGATCGAAGAACTCGGCCAGATCGAATATGTCTTTTCGGACAAGACAGGGACCTTGACCTGTAACGAAATGGAGTTTCGACAATGTTCCATCGCCGGCCTATCCTATGCCAGTCATCCAGATCCAGATAAACGACCGACATCAGATGACGATGCAAATGGTCAATTCTCGTTTGAACAACTAGAAGAGCACCTTCGGACATCTCAACATAACCATATTATCAATGAATTTCTTACCTCCTTGATGACCTGTCATACCGTCATTCCTGAAACAGAGAACGGGGCGATCATTTACCAAGCCTCTTCCCCTGATGAAAGTGCACTAGTGAAAGGAGCCAGCGATGTGCTTGGATACAAGTTTGTTGCCAGACGACCACATTCGATCCATTGCATTCGTAAAGGGACTGAAGAAGAATATCAGATCCTGAATGTGTGTGAGTTCAATTCGACTCGTAAACGCATGTCTGTCGTCCTTCGTGGGCCCGATGGCAAGATCAAACTGTACTGCAAGGGTGCTGATACAGTCATCCTGGAGCGATTGGCGAAAGGCTCAAACCCATTTGTCTCGGCGACTCTCTCACATTTGGAGGTAATGATTTTGATTAGCGATCAAGCAAATGCTCATTTTCTTGTAGGATTATGCTTGTGAAGGTTTACGAACCTTGTGTTTTGCCATGCGCGAGATATCAAATGAAGAGTATACAGAGTGGTCTGTTATGTACGACAAGGCAGCTACGACACTTGTCAACCGTGCAGACGAATTGGATCATGCGGCAGAGATGATTGAAAAAGATATGCTCTTGTTGGGAGCAACTGCTATTGAAGATAAATTACAGGATGGTGTGCCTGATACGATTCATACCTTGCAAGAAGCCAACATCAAGGTCTGGGTCCTCACAGGGGATCGACAGGAGACGGCGATCAATATTGGGTATAGTTGTAAACTGTTGACTGAGGATATGGAATTGGTCGTCTGTAATGAAGAGGATCAAATCTCGACAAAAAAGTTTCTGCAAGAAAGACTAGGACAGCTCAGTACGCAGATACAACAGGATGTAAGTAAGATAAAAGATTCAAGGCAACATTCATTCACAATGATCATATTAGCCACTAGCCCTTGTCATCGAAGGAAGGTCACTTACATTTGCTCTAGAAAAAGATGTAGAAAAGACATTTTATGACCTTGCCACACAATGCAAGGCAGTGATCTGTTGTCGAGTATCTCCACTACAAAAGGCACTTGTTGTCAAATTAGTAAAAAAGTTTTCAAAATCCATCTTGCTAGCGATTGGTGATGGTGCGAATGATGTGTCCATGATTCAGGCTGCCCATGTTGGTGTAGGCATCAGTGGTGTCGAAGGTCTACAAGCTGCTCGGAGTGCCGACTTTGCCATATCTCAATTCAGGTTCTTGAGAAAGCTTCTTCTGGTTCATGGTGCATGGGCATATCAGCGTCTGAGCAAAATGATCTTTTTTTACTTTTATAAAAATGTGGCCATGTACTTGACACAGTTCTGGGTAAGAGAGATAGAGATAAAATTAGGTGCTTTGAAGCTTAGTTATAGTTATAGTATGCTATCTTTAATGGATTTTCAGGACAGACATTATACGAATCTTGGACCATGTCTTGCTTTAATGTCATCTTTACCTTTTTACCACCCATGGCGATCGGTGTGTTTGACCAGTTTACTTCGGCCAGATTGTTAGACAAGTACCCACAGATGTACACACTTGGTCAACGTAATGAATTCTTTAATCAAAAGCGGTTTTGGGGCTGGATATTTAATGCGGTATATCACTCTGCTGTAAGTTGTTACTTAAAGAAAAAAAAAAAGCCATAACTAAAAGTTGCTGTAGATGCTCTATTTCTTGGGTATGGCTGCTTTTGCAGATGATTCTGTATTTACCAACGGACATTCTGGAGGACAATGGTGGGTTGGAACAACGATATTTACGGCTACGTTAGCAACCATTCTCTGGAAGGCTGCCTTAATCACAGAGTGAGTGTGATTTTAGTTGAAGAAAACAAATACTTATTTCTCGTAGTATTTGGACAAAGTACACATTTATTGCTATTCCAGGATCAATGGTCATTTGGTTTATCTTTTTACCACTTGTATCCTATGTTGGCCCACTTCTTCCCGTGGACATCTTTATGGAATACTATGGCATTATTCCAGAATTGTTTGGAAACATAAACTACTGGTTATTTTTCATCATTGTTCCCTTGATGTGTGTCCTTCGAGATTACTTGTGGAAATAGTAAGTTGAACACTCCAAAATTTAAGATATTCACATTTTTGCTAGTGTCAAGCGTATGTATAGGCCACAAAGTTACCATTATATACAAGAAATACAGAAATACAACCTTCCTGATTATCGACCTCGTATGGATCGATTCCGTCGTGCGGTGAACAAGGTACGCAAGATCCAACGACTTAAACAATCAAGAGGATTTGCGTTTGCACAGAACGATAATGATCAATCAAGATTGATCCGTATGTATGATACAACACGACAAAAGCCTTCTGGTTAAAGAAAATAAAGTTGTGGAGTTTCAAACTACACGAGTTTTTATGAAAGCATGATTTTCCTTTTCTCTTCTTTCTTTTTTTTTTTGGTCTTTGTATAAAGCAATAATTAACAGCATATGCCAGAGCAAACCAAAGTACAGGATACAAGAGGCTCTGAAAACACGGAAGAATCTGTTCAATTGACTGAAGAAACCCATTCAGAACAACAACAACAACAAGCTGTTCCTGTGAATGAGCAGTTGCCAGAGAATGTTTCAACATTAAAAGAAGCATTCCCTGATATTGATGTAGATATTATTGAGGCCATACTTCAAACACAGAATGGTAATGTCGAATCATCGTTTGAAGTACTATTAGGCATGTCTGATCCCAACTACCAACCTACACCTCCTCCTATGCCTCCACGACCTCAGACAAATACTAATGCACCTTATACTTATTATGAACAACCACAAGCGACAACGTTAGAGGAACAGCTTCGGTTGGATGAAGAGTTTGCCAAGAAATTGGCTATGGAAGATGAATTAAGAGCCAGACAACGTAAGAGATAACAATGAGAGAGAAGGGGCTTTTTATCTCATAGCCGTTAGGTCGTCAACAACAACCTGCGAGACAAGACCAAGAAAGAAGTGAACAAGATTCTATTTTCAATCTCCAAGGTAAAATAGATATATGCAACAACAATGAAATATAAATACACTATATTAGAGGAATTGCCAATTATAAAAGAAAAAGTAAAGGAAGCAGGCAATGGTAATATGAAAACAAGATAATCATACCTTCCTTACTAACATGTATGCAGCTGCTAAACGAAAAGTACTTGATCTCTATAACCAATTCAAAGCTTCCAGAAATAACAACAGTTTTAATTCAAATCCATCAGCTGGTGGGTCATCAATACCAACAACCAACGCTCACTACAAGTAACGTGTGTGTGTGGAGATACTGTTGAAACCGAGTTTGCTTAATCTTTTTGTTGCTGGTAGGGGATTACCAAGTGATGATGGGGACGATCTTTTGACGGGAGATATATCAGCACTTCACTTGTCAGATTATGATGTATATACAAAGACGAACAACATCATCAAAAGACAAAATAGCGAAAAGAGTGAGTGATAATAAAATAGAATGCAAAGGAGTGACAGCTGACGTTTATAGATAATGATGTAATTCATGTACATCCACCTGCAGGAAATATGTCTATACACACTTCCACACCAGATGAACAGCTTAGGGCAGACGAAGATTTCGCTAGGCAACTTGCAGAACAAGAGGAGTTAGGTAATATTTACCTTGATGTATCATCAAAGAGTTCTTATATTTTAAATGCAGAAGCCATAAGAAGACGACAGACATCGGAACGTAACGAACCCCAACCACCTCAAATGCCTGCCAGAAAGCAAGGTGGTCCAACGGTAGTTATTGCACCCAAGTCGCCATTGGAACTAGATGAATATGACTATGAAGGTACCTTTTTGAAGAAAAAAAAACAGAAAGAAAGAAAAAGAATAAAGAAATTGTTATATAACAGAGGTCAGATTAAATGCGGCACCACCTGCTAAGCCAGAGGAAAAAGATGTTCATACGACACAAGCAACCAATTCAGTGCCTTATGTTATTGGAGACGATGAAGATTCAGATTCAGATGATTTGGTTGATGCAGATAATGATACAGAAAAAGGGAATACAAACAAAGGTAAATGACAATAACAGCCATCTTTTGATATTAACAAACAAATAGACGACACAAAAGAATTGGCTAAGAAAGTCATCTAGAATCTTTAATAAGTGTGGTTTTGCTTTATAATACAAAATATACTATATCAATGGATTAGAAATGTATCCAATGAAGAACAAGATAAATGATCTCTCCCCTTTATATGTATAAAATATTTTAAGTGGCTTGATTGAAGATCAAGATAAGCAAGTTATTATCCAACTAATTTATATCATCAGAATCATACTCTGAGGAGAAAGCAAACGGGTCTTGTTCAATCTTTGAGAAAACTTCTTTCATTTTGCAAGCCATTCAGATGGCCAATGAGAGTTGAGCATGTCGCGTTATATATGTTAATAACGTGTTTTGTAGTCAGCTGTATGTACGGCTAAACAATTTTATTTATAAAATATAATGGCCACAAGGGACACATGATATTTTTATTATATCGTTTTTGCCCTGGCCAGTTCAAGTTGTGAGATAGAATCTAAAAATCCCTCTGGGCTCGAGAGCAAAAAATGCTTTGGCTGACAGATTCACGGAACAAGTGTTAAAAAACACTGCTATAAAGAATTAAATAACCATTTAATCAGTTTCTGCCCTGGGTCAGATGGTGATGGTGGCTCTTTTCCATGGTATATGTGATCAAGCTCATGTAAGATAGCGCAGATTAC
>NW_019671937.1:150147-217334 GCF_002708625.1 Rhizopus microsporus ATCC 52813 | reverse complement strand
AGTAGGAGGTATCTCAGTATCAGCCATTTTTTTTATTAGAAAGAAAGAGAGAAAGAGAGCAAAAAAGAAAGAAAAAAAAAAAAAAAAGCTTTTAAACTGTTAGGGTCTTTATAAGATTTGAAAAAACCTTTTGCTCTTCCAGCATTGAAGCAAGTGTTCCAGTTCATCTTCTTTTGATTGCTTTTAAAATTTTCAATAAAAGCAAAATCAGGTGATATTGTATTTGATAGATTTGAAGCTGGCAAGAGATCTTCATTGTATTCACTTTTAGATGGTCCATCTTTTTTTGTTTCTTCTGGAAAAGCTGGAGGTTCAGGTAAAGATATGCGTCAATACTTTGTTTTACATGTCTCCAAATACATATAGTCGTCTTCGGCATACTCTCTTGTGCGTTTTTTTTAGCTCTTCCAGATTTTCGATTTCTAATGCCTCCTTGATCTTATGAAACTGCTTTTGTATCCGCTCACACACATTCAAAAGGACGTCAATTGTTCGTTCCTCTAAAGTGATATCATTTTTAAATATCTGTTTTGCAATAGTATACAGCAGTTGAATTGTCTCATCAGCACGCTCCTTGATATCCATGCCCAACAGAGTTCTTTTTTGCTTGTGCAAAAAGTGTTCTACTGCAACTAATGGTTTAAGTGGTTGTTCATGAATATGACTATTGATAGTGATAGGATCCAGAATGTAAAAAGATTTAGCCCATGGTTTGCAAGGATATTCTTTTGCGTATGGCATCTGATCACTTTGTACTAAATCATTGGCTACGCTTGGTTTTGTGGGATGTATGCCGAAGACAACAATAATTGGTGAAACACCATGTTCTTTGATAACTGCAAGGCTGTATTCAATGATTCTTTGTATAAACTTGAGGTCAATTGTATTTTGGACTTCCACTAGAACAGGAGGCAAGGAAATGGTGACTTCAATGGGGGCAAATAACACGACTGAGCATCGTCCACTAGGCCATTCCGTAGACCGATCGACATACTGAGAACAGGCTTCAGAACCTATGTTCTCAAAACGATATGTTAAACTGTATGTACCCTTAAAAGAGCAAGTAGCTAGCCCTTACCTAGTACAGCATTGACAATAATGTTTCTGACAGAAGGATGGCGTAGTATTAATTTACTCATTAGATCGGTACCGGAGCGATGTTCGGAAGATAGTATAAAGGCGTTGAGAGTAGTTGTATCTTAAAAAATAATGTGAATTTTAAACTAGAAACAGAGACTTTTGTGTGCTTTTTATAGACAGCTTTTATTTTTATTAGTAAATTGTCTTTGTTAAATATAGGATAATACATACTTAAAGATTGATAAATTAATGAATATATTTTTATATCAGTTAACAGCAGTAAAAACTGATGGAGAGAAAAAGGATGGAAAAGCCTATATTCTTATTACTAATGGAAAAAAAAAAAGAAGTTACCGTATCTCTAATTACCGGTAACTTTGGAATAAAAAAAACTGCCCTCTAAAAAAACAAAAGTCACCCGCCCTTTGGCATTGGAACAACTGTACTGTATTTCCAGGTTATCCATGACAAGGCTAGAAAGAAGTCGATGCATACGGTGGCGTCTTGGTTGGTTACCCAGTTATAACACTACTCACTGCCTTCGACACACCTCACAGCTCCTTACAAAGCAATATGCCATCTATTGCCTCGACATGCATCACCGTCTACAAATACCGAAGTCTATAACTGATCCTCTGTCCCTTCTTTTAAATAAGCTTCCCACTCGAAGACCACGCTCTTTTCAAACAAGATCGTTTTGGACTATCAGATGGCCTGTAATCTGCGCTATCTTACATGAGCTTGATCACATATACCATGGAAAAGAGCCACCATCACCATCTGACCCAGGGCAGAAACTGATTAAATGGTTATTTAATTCTTTATAGCAGTGTTTTTTAACACTTGTTCCGTGAATCTGTCAGCCAAAGCATTTTTTGCTCTCGAGCCCAGAGGGATTTTTAGATTCTATCTCACAACTTGAACTGGCCAGGGCAAAAACGATATAATAAAAATATCATGTGTCCCTTGTGGCCTTTATAAATAAATAAATTACGACCAAAAATGCCGTCTCATTTCGTCCAGTTGTGTGCCTTTATTTCGACTAAAAATAAAAAATAAGTTCGGCCAAGCTGCAATGAGCTTTCAACTAATATTCCTTTTATTAATTTTTTGTTAATGAGTGAATCTGGCAACGTCTACGAGTTTAATGATCAAAACAAATTTCAAATGTATGAAATTTTCAATACAGAAGTCTCAAATCAAGTTCAAGAGCCACAAGTTAACATAGTGGAAGAAAATGGATAGACAGCAGTACCAGAATTACACAGAGAAAGAAAAGGACAGGGCTATTCAGACGTATATGTTTACTCCCCTTAGTTACAGCAAGATTGGAGAGAAGCATGGTATACCTGTCTCTGCCTTGAAGTCTTGGGTTAAAGCAGCAAAAGAAGCATCCAAGAAGAGGCTTTAGAAGTAGATAATGCTATTGAAGAGCAGCCAAAAAAGAATCAGCACCTTCGCAAGCTGAAGAAAGAGCATACGAAGCTTTTGGAAGAATTCATTAACAATCCAGTAGTCACGCTAGATCAAATGGCTGACACCCTCAGTGATAAATTTGAGGGCTTTAATATTTCTATATCTGGCGTGGATAAACACCTGAAAGAAAGCTGCTCTTACACGTTAAAGAGAATTACAAAGATTCCTGCCAAACGAAACTCTCCTGACGTTATTGAACTAAGATTTAGAGCTGTTGAGGCGTGAATTAAAGACTCCAATATCAGTTTTATGCAAAACTGTATCTTCATAAATGAGCCTAAAGCCTTAGCTTGCTAGTGGCCTTTTGAGAATATTTTTGCGTCATCTTCATTAAATATACAATCATTATACAAGAGAAGCTTCAAGAGAAACGTATAGCTTTTCAGTATATATGCTTGACTTAGTACTTGGCCTATAAAACACCATCAATAGAGGATAACTCAAAGACTTGGGTCAACCCAACTGATGGTATTATCGAAAGTGTTGAATACGACAGACATGACTAGAGAAAAAGAAACAAAGGTACGATAAAAGAGTGTAAAGGAAGAGTAGATGAAAAAACGTCACACTTATTGCCGAACAAAAAACTACAGCGGGGTCTCCATCCATAGAATGGACAGGAGACAAAGAGGTTCGAAACTTATCCTTACGACAATTTGAGATGAAAACACTGCACAGTGAGGTGGCCTTTATTTACTTTTATCAAATTAAATTGTGTAAGCTCGTGAAGCAATAATGAAGCTTGGAAACATAAAGTGTAACAGGTATATTTAGGCTCCGTTTTACAAATAATCCGCACCCCCTTATTTTATTGTTTCTTTTGTTTTTCTTTTCTTTTTGAAATTTTTTCTATTAAAGAAAAAGAAACTGTCATTTTTTCTCTTACGAATCGAAAAGAGAAAGAAAATCAACTTTTAAACATTCAAGAAATACATCAAGCTCCCTTCGGGGATAATATCATAATGGACATACAGCAACAACAACAACAGCAACAGCAGCAACAAGAATTAAACAACTTGATATCTTGCAATTATCATCAACCCTTTGATATCAAACCAATTATTGATTCTTCGAAAGATAATAATAACAATACCAATAGCTTAAATCATAGTAATAGTAGCAGTGCTACTTCTACTCCTTTACCTCAGTTATATTCTGATGTCATCTCTGTTCATTCGGTCATGCCACAATCAGCAGATAATCAAATCAACATTGAACAAAACACTTTAGCTAATGCTGGTCATGCTACCTTATTGACAGATTCACCTAATCCTTTAATTCATTCTAACGTCATCTCGACTGTAAGTATTTATACTGCGACTTAATTTTATTTCGCCTATTCACACCTTTGCGCGTTTTTTTTGCTAGGCTGACCAAAGCCAATTATCCTCTCCTCAGTTATCTGTCCCAAATCAGGCATCACCGACAAACACTGTGGGCACCATGGTAACGAACGAGGCCACTAATGAGCTAATTAATAATAATGGCTTGGTATTACCACATGGTAACATGTTTATCAATTCTTCATCACCCCCTATCCATTTAAACCAGTCACCATTTTACGATCAAAACATTCAGCAGATACAGCCACAGGTCTCGATGCAGTTACAAGAGATTTCCTCTCACTTGCCAACTCAACAACAACAGCAACAACAACAACAACAACAACAATCTTCGTTTGGTATCATTGCTCAACCGAGCATAGAGCATCATCCTATTGTTCCTTCTCAACGTACGCTTGAGCATGCTCATACTGTTCCAAGCCAAGCTCAATCTACGTTAGAAGAGCACCAAGAACGTGTGGCCGCTGCTGCTCAGCAAGTGATGGCTCAACAAATAGCTCAACAGTATGCCATCATACAACATCAACAAGTAGTCAATGAACATATATTGCAGTCACAGCAATCAGCACAATCAGTACAACCACAGTCGCAACCAATGCCTATACAGCATCAGTTCTTAATGAACAACGACCCTGGACAGCCACCAGCAGTCCCTTCTCAGGAAACACCTCATGTTGTTCTCTCTCAAATGTCTATGTTAAGCCCTTCTTCTCCTAATCCATCTCTTGTAAATAACTTGGCACACGCAAATGGCAACACGACTGCTACCACTACCCCTGTTGCTGCTCCCACTTCTTCTTTACAGAATGCCATCTTTCATCAACATATACATCGTTCCAACTTTGTTAATGAAAGTAACAAGAGACCTGCTACAGGCCAACCTACACTGATTGAACGCAAAAAGTCGAGAAGACATACTGTCTCAAACGGTCAACCGCCCGTCTTGAGCATTGACACCAAGGACATACCTGCATTATCATCTTCGCCTCGATCTGCTGTTGTTCTTGTTCCTGCCCAGACGTTTACTCGAAGTGAAGAAAGGAAAGCATTCATTGATCAGCAAAAAAAGTCGTTGGGGACCATCAAAATTCCTCCTCCACCTACACCTCAGGAGCTGGGTATGGTGCAGAGTGCTTCGGCTATTAGTGCCAAAGATTATGAAGGGCTGACGAGAGCACAACTGATTTCGAGACTTATTAAGCTTGAGACTGAGAAAATACAAAATGATAACTCTGACAATAAGGAAAAGGACGAAGAAGAAGATGCTAGTCCATCTGATAACCAAGAATCGAAGGCTGATAGTGCCACTATAGACGAAGATAAATCGACTGTAGATGAAGAAGAGGAGGAAGAGGAAGAGTCGGTAGTAGAAGAGGAGCCAAAGACAGAAAAGATGCAATGCAAGTGGAGGGATTGTGGTATCTATCTGGATGAGCTGCAAAAGCTTATAACACATATCAATACGGAGCACGTCGGAAGCGGAAAGGTAAGAAAAAAAGAAAGATAAGCTTACCCCTATTAACTTGTTCCTTAGGCTTCATATTCTTGTGAATGGGAAAACTGTCCTAGAAAAGAAAAACCATTTACAAAGAGACACAAGATGTACAATCATCTTCGCACTCATACAGGCGAAAGACCATTTGTTTGTACACAAGACGGCTGTGGCAAGAAATTTTCTCGACCAGATTCTCTTACGACACATATAAAGACCCATTCAAATGTTCGACCTTACACTTGCTATGTGAAGAACTGCGGAAAATCTTATTATCATGCGCGTTCCCTTAGGAAGCATGAAAAGACGCATGAAGAGTCTCCGACGGCGATGCTTTCTACACCCAATAGCAACATTCAATACTCTGGAGTAAGTCCTGCTGCGACTTCAACCAATTCGACACCCTTTAGCAACAATATGCCAGGTCATATTCAGGTCGATTATTTAAACAGCCCGATACAGCATTCACCTCTCCCTGTTCAAACCCCATCACTTCCTAATTCTCCACATCCACCTGTACCACAACAGCAACAACAAAACTTTACAATGTTACAAAGTCAAACCTCTTCACCCGTAAATAAGCCCTATACCCCACCAAATCATATGCTATCATTTTCTCCAGCTGGTATGGTTGAACAGCAGCAACAACAAAATAATGAACTCTCAATAAATCAACAGCAGCAGCAATTACTGGATTCTGTGAATCAACAGCACAACACCGCTTTTGGTTATGGTCAACAGCAATAGATGCCGTATATATATGTTTTATACACATTTTATTTGATAAATATACATAAAATATTCTTATTGCATATTGTTGTTCTCTCTCTTTCTCTTTTATTGTTACAAGTTTGAACTTTAAATGACAAGTTGCCACTGATGCAAATATTCAATTAAGCTTTATTCATTTGTGTGGATAAAAACGTGCGAAGGATAAGTACAGCCATCCAAAAGAGACATATGGAACAGCGAGTGAACTGCTCTGTGCAGTGCTCCCGCCACAGAACAATGCAGGAGCGGTATAGGAAGGAGAGCCACCATCCTAATAATAAGAACCTCCAAATAAGCAAAACTATAAAGAACTATGAGTATGAAATATCACAAAATATTATGTGTTACCCAAGATGTTGAATCTTGATTATATGTCTAGCTAACAACTCGTTTATCCAAGAGAAAAGAAAAGAGAAAATACAAATGATGAAACTTTTTTTTAAACCTGTATTGACTGTCACTGCGTGTATTAGTAAACTGTAAACAGACAATTTCTGTAGTTAGAAATGAACAACAATTAACCACGTTATTCTGTCCCCCTTCACGACTTGCAGGAATTACAAAGAAACAAAACAAGAATTCATATTTTTAGTAGACATAAGATATATTATAGCTGCAGAGCTTGTGTTTGTCCTGTTGACGCCCTTGTTTTAACAAGTAATTCTGTTCCTAATTGACAACTTTTGATATTAAGGAAAAAAGGATTTTGAAATTTTCTTCCAAGATCGAGTAAAACTCTTCTTAAGAGCATTTGCAGTTTATATATTTAATACTCAAATGATATTTTTAATAAAGAGCTTTTCTTTTGTTTTGACAAGTCCATACTTTCATACAAGAAAAATATATATTGGAGGAGAAATAGATGAAATTTCAATAATAGTCGATACGACGTTTTACTCGAAGGTTATATCTTATGCAACTGACGTAACTGCTTATTTTCTGTTTAAAGCTTGCTTAACTCTTCTAAAATATATTTCAACAGCTGCGTGAAGAAGATGGCGTCTTTCTCAATGAAAAAATAAGCCTAGGCACACTGGTAAAGAAAGAAATTGTTAAGCTATGCCCCGATTATTATAATCTATCAGATAAAGATAAAATAATGACCACCAGATCTTTAACAGATCAAATAAGTAATTGAGTTATAAAGTGTAAAAGTAGTAATTGGTTAAACTAAAAAGATACAAGGGCTATCTCGATTCAGATTATGAGGTTGATACTGGATCAGAAGAATTTAAAGTAAATAAAAAAAGAAATAGAAAGATTATAAATCTTTCAAAGAAAGGATTTATAAAAGAGGTGAAAGAATATAAGATAAAAAAAGGTCGCTTTATTCAAAGCTGTGGTTTATTTATGTCAAATCATATCTTTAATAGTCGTTGCTCAGGACATCTTCAAGCTTGAGAACCTTTGCATAGTAAAACTGGATACCAGCAAGGAACGCCTTCTTGATATCTTTGGCCTTAATAACTTCACCATGGAGCGCTTGATCAAACGTGTTTACAGCTTCATCTACAACGATACAGTCAAATCCAGCATCCTTGCCTGCATAAACCGTAGCATTCACGCAGTTATGGATCATCATGCCAACGACTATGATTCTATCAATGCCTTTGCTGCGAAGGTGCTCCTCAAGGTCAGTCTCGTGGAACCCATTAGAGTAGTTCTTGACAATGTACTTCTCAGTTGGAAGAGGCTTGACCAGATCATGAACTTGAACGCCCCATGTGCCTTCTTGAAAGAAAGGGAATTTCTCGGTAGGGTTTGGAACAACATGGGTAACATGGACAACTTCCTTCTTCTCTTCTCTAAACTTTTGGATCAGTTTGGCAATAGCTTCAGCAGTTTCGACTGGACTGTCAGTAGGGAATTTTCCATTAGGGAAGTAGTCGTTTTGGACATCAACAATAACAAGGGCTTCCTTCATTCTTGTGTATATATGCTTGCTTTTTAGTAGAGTAGAGAGTAAAAAAAAAAAAAAAAAAAAAAATGAGATGCTTTCCAGATCAGTTACCAAAATCCAGCCTATTTATATGTTTTTTTCATGCTGCTTGCGATTTGTGCTCCGAATGGATTCAGCTCATACGCTTGGCTTTAGAAAATATACTGTTGAATCGACTATGAAGAGACTTACCCTAGCACGCGCTCTTTCTCAAGTGAGGCATAGCCAATGCTACCTTTTTCGTGAATCTATTGTGAACATAAGCTTTTTTTGATCGTGTACTAAAGCTAGTAAAGATTGACGATTGATCTCTATGGGATATCTTTGATTAATAATACGTCCTCCCCAACGCTTCCTTAGAAATAGCATAGGCTTTGGTTTAGCCGCTACAATGGCCTCCCCTATTTAATTTATCCGACTACCAATGGTAGGCTGAGTTACTAATTTACAATAGGCTGATCCCACCAGTAGTAACTACAGTCACACATAATGGTTATTCGTACCAAAATGTAAATTAATCTTTCGTAAATTATGCATCAAATGTTTGGAAAGCCATTGTTCTTCCTTTTCAGTGTTTGGAGCTTCCATATTTATAAAAAATAGCTTTGGCTTGTTTATTTGAAGAATATAAAAAGAAATATTAATACTTTGTCGGCCCTCCTTTTGCCTCAATTACAGTCTTGCGTCGAGCTTTTATGCTTTAGATCAAACATGCTGTTGCTTCAGAACTTATTTTCTTCCACTATTTTCTCAACACAATGCTCAACTCCCAAGTATTTTTTATCTCATGTCTTCTTTCCTTGATGAGGTTCCCCGAAAATGAGTTATAAAAAAGGCAAACACTTGATGCACTCAAAAATAAGCTAATGTTACAGACACTTCCTTGGGGCGCTACATGTGATATCGCTTTACGACTTCACACTACCAAAGTCTCTGTCTAACCTAAGGTTGCCTAGTAGAATATCCTTTAATGTAAAATACACGTGAATGATCTTGGCTCTTTGTTGACAGAACTGACAACATAAAATTGAAATAAAAAAAATTCTATATATCTCTTTCTTCTTGAAAAGAAACAAACGAAGATGACAGCTTTATAAATTCGAGAGTTATCTGTTTTCGAGAAAGCCCAGCGTAGCGCCACATAATAAAAAGCTTTGTTGGAAGACATCATAGGTAGTGTCTGGAGGTAGTTCCCCTAGAATTAGTTTAACTCCTGGTCTTTCTTTTCTTTTCTTTTTTTTTTCTTTTTGACAATCAGAAGCCAAAAACTGAGCATATGCCTAAGGTAGCGTTTCTTTCCCTTGCTTTGTACCAGTTGATTTAATAATATGTTCGCAACAGCTTGGTTTCAATGTACACCTGGATGTTGGAACCAAAATTTGCTTGAAAGTTTCAGAAGCAAGTTCCCGCAGAATCCACTCTACTAGTACAATATTTACTGTTTTTAATTAGACAGCAACCGACGTAGGAAATCAAATATCCCAAGTAGAAAGAAACTGTGTCATTGCAGGTTTATACAGACGAGAAATTGAAGAATATGGATGGTCTCTTATGGAATATCAAAGCAAGTAAAAACCATCTTTAAAACATCGTAAAAATAATATTTTACTTGAACAGTAGCTATACCACAAAAACGAAAAATAGGTGAGTTAATGGTTGACAAAGATACTCGTGTCTAGATGCTGATTAAATTTTTCTCTTTTCGGAATAGATACGTCTGCAGAAGAAATCAATACCACTCGTGTAAAAGTTGGACATAGCAATGAAAAAGAAAATACCTTTGTAGATAATGGATATCAAGCCAGCATGATGAACAGTGAAGATAATGATATCCCTGAAGAACACAACTCGAACCTGTCGCACGAAACTGACGACACGTATAACACAGAACTATCAAACGCTTATGCCGAGATATATAAAGTCAAAAAGTACGTTTTGACTTATCATGAACTGAATAACGAAACCCAAGCATTCAACGAACTTGGCTACGACGTTGACAGCGACTTCATTGAAAGATTGTAAGTCTTTGTAGGCGTATGAATGTATTATTAAATAGCCCGTTCTAACTTTTATTGGCTTTAGACGATTATCATCTATATGTTTGAAATATACTTTACCTGGTGGAAGCAAAATTCAACCAGAAGATTTAGACATTGAAGAAGTTAAAAATATAAGAGTATAGAGGCGGATAATACTCTTCATTAAACAGAAAATGAATGCTTTCTGATGGCCAAGTTTTATTTAAGTGTGTAAGAGAGAATGAATAATATTTTACTCCTCAGACGAACTCAACTAACCAAATTCAACTTCACACACTCATATCTAAGTTAAATGATACAATTATACGTGGAAACGAAAACCTTAACAAGAACATGCCTGAATTGGAGCACATTGTTGAAAAGATATCGGGACTATTACAATATGTGTTTGAACCCAAAAGTTTGATATATTTCAAATGGTAACGTAGTTTATTTCCCTCGCTTTCACTTACTAACCTATACGATAAAAAGGGAAAAATCTTCATATGCTGTATTTGACAATCGATACAAAGAGCTCCGGTTGGATTTCGTGTTATTCAATGATAATCAGGAGATAGATTGTGGTAAAATAAAAAACGATGGTACAGCTGATAAATTGTTGGGCGAAGATAGAGCACGTATTGCTGAAACTATGAAACGACAACTGTATAAAAGGATGATTACAAGTAGAGGACACAACGAATTCAAAGCTTTCGGTATTTTCTTCAATGGTGTTCAATTAGAGCTATATATCATGTCGTTTAACCCTCAAGCTGATATTTCTAATGGCAAATACTATCACCTATACCAAGTAGATGATTTAAAGGTACTTTGTTTTTGTAATTCTTATAACAACTTGGAAGAGACGCTTGAGTTCCTCAAGGCATTTAAAAGTGTTATAGTAAGTAGTTTGCCAGCAAATCCCGCAAATACACCACTACTAGAACACAACTACGCTGATTTGTTTCAATCTACGCTTAGATTTACAAAAACATAAGCAGCTATCAAGGTTTTTTTTTTTTTTTTTTTTTTCCGAATAAAGCTCTCTTTTACTTCGTTTTTTTGCTGTTGATACCATTTTTGTTTTATAAGAAACAAAGCCAAATATGACGCACCCCTCTGACTATGTAGTGATGGTATCACTCTAACATTTACTGATTTCCGGCAAATTAAACTTTGATGAACACTTTAATAGTTTTGATAACAGGGTGTACTTCAAGATGTGAACAGAGACTTTTTTTTATTAACAAGTAAAGATTTGGTCGGCCCAAATGAGCCGAAATAAATTACTTTTTTTTTTTTTATTGGACAGACCTCCTCAGTTTACACGACGCGTGTGGTTACTACAAAGTTTAAGACCTGTATTTTTATTTCGTTGAGTTTTTAAATTATTTTTTATAATATTAAATAGATCTAAATCTCTCAAACAACATCAATAAAATTTAAAGTTCAAACATGCCTCCTGTCAACAAAAACTTGATGTCAACGTAAAAGTATCAGTTAATAAGCGTTTCATCACTGATAATACAGTGAAAACTATATTACTCTGTGAGCACGACTAGAATGAAACTAAGTTGAGCTTCCAAGGACAGACGATTGCACGATCTGAGGAAAATGGTAAGGTGATGTACAATGTACTGCTAGATGAAGCAAATAGCCACATCCTCAAGCTTAGTGAAGGCGCTATCAAGTACGTCGGCCCTCTTTCAACTCCTGTAGTTCAGGAGATTGTTGCCGACACCAATGTAGTCGAAGCGGAAGACTTGTTGGAAGATACAGTGGATGAAGATGAGGAAGAGGAATCCATCGATTTGACTTCAAGTCGTGGGTGGACTGCTGATGAGGTCTATATGAACTCTCGTTTAATGATGAACAATGGAAGATATGCCTCTCCATTGGATTATTTCTTGTTTTTCCTTCCTGTGGATCATTTTTATTCCATTATCCACAACACCAACCTTCATGCATGAAGTCTCGGCCATTGGGAAGATATTACCTTTCATGAATATCTCATGTGGATCGCACTCTTGACGGTAATGACTGTGGTCAAACATGGTGATAGAAAGGCATATTGGAGACAAGGCCAGTCTTTTTTCTTGATGAACGTTGACTTTAGTCAATATATGTCTTTTAACAGATTCAATGACATTATGAAGATGCATGTTTTTGAAATTCCTTCAAAGCAGGTTCAGGAGCTTGACCCTCTTTATCAAATTAGGTCCACCATCCAAGCCTTCAATGGTCACATGGCTTAATGTATAATACCAGGAAAATATCTTGCTATCGATGAATTCATGAATCAATGGTTAATTACTGGTATGTCAAATTTGAAGAAGGCTCCTAGAAAGCCACATCCAATCGGACAAGAGTTTAAGACGTAGACTGACAATCACTGCTACTGCATATTACGTATCGATACAGTCAGTGATCCTTGCCCAAAAGAATATGACAAAGATTCTGGTATGAAGAAGCTGACGGCCACTGTAAAACGTTTGGTGAAACCTTGGTTTGGCTCTGGTCGAACAGTCATTGCTGACTCTTGGTTTGATTCGCCCGATATGATCTCAATGCTGATGAATCATGGTCTTTATTCGATTATGCAAGTCACCAAGCGTCATTACTGGCCTCAGGGCATGCCTGAAACAGACATTGTGGAGAGCGTAGATGCTAACTATGGTAGCTACTACACTATGAAAAAAGATACAACCAATGGGAAAATGTTGGTTTGTGCTTTTCGGGCTCAAAAAATAAAAGCCTTTGTATCCTCATGTGGCATCACTAGACTTGTTGATGAAGACTTACAAGTCTTCTGACGGTAACTTAGTTACTATCAAGCGTCCAGAAGTAGTAGATGAATTCGAAAGACACAAAAGTAGGTATAATAGCTGCAATATAATGCATGTGTTGAAGTCAGTTATTTCGCTATAGGTTCTGTGGATGCTGCAAATAATTTACGTGATAATCTGACCTCTTATCACGATATTATCTCAACCGAGAGATGGGAAATGCGCTTCTTTGGTTTCTTCTTGAGTCTTTGTGAAGTGAATGCATACAGTTCCTTCAGGGTCTTCTCTGAGGAAGGTGCCTCAAGGGGCCACTCGTCCTTTAAGGATAATTTGGCCTTCAACTTGCTTGAACATTGTAAGAAATTGAAGTCGAGATACAATGAAGTGGCCCAAGGCAGCAACCGAATGTTTAGAAGTGATTCTAACTATTCCTACGTCTCCATGAGTAATGCAGGCAACAAAAGAAAGAGATTGGTATGCCGTAAATGCAAAGAAAGCGGCACTAATGGCAGAGGGGTTGAAAAATTTTGTAGTTGTGACCCCACAACCCCCTTGTGCTTCGACTATCATAATCAACACTTGAAGGCTGTCTGGCTTCGCCAGCTTTATTAAAAATAATCCTTCGTAACTATGTCTACAATATTTTTATTTTTTTTCAATAACAAAGCTTCAAGTTGCTATATCACTTTATTCATCAAAAGGTCAGCCCAAATGGGCCGATTACCAAATCTGTACTTGTTAATTATTGACGTTAATTTTATAAAATATTGTCGTAAAATAAAAAAATTATTTACGTAAAAAGACGACAAAGAAAAATACGTTTGAATAAAACGACATCATGTCAAAAGAGAGAGAGAGAGAGAGAGATAATGAGTATATGTAGAAAAAGAGAAAAAAAGTATGATAGCATTAGAGCACATATCCTAATATTAGTTTTACTTACTACCAAGGTGCATTCTGGGGAGGGTAGCGGTAACTACCCAGGAGAAGTTTAAACAAAAAAAAAAAAAGGAACGGAGGACAGAGAGAACCCAGAGCGTCAGAAGAGGCTATTGGGGAACGTTCCAGATACACGTTAGAGAGCAAAGAGGGGAGGACAAGCGAGTCAGAGCAAGGACCATGAGGACAGGCTAGTTTTGATTGGTGAATCTTTGAACACTCAGAGGGACATTTGATAACTGCTGTAAAGAAGCAAAAAATAGGAACAATTAAAATGGCTTTTTATATGTTTTTCTTTTTCAAACAAGCTTCAGGATCAGGTACTTGGAACAAAGAAATCATGTCAAATAGAAGCAGTCTATATCGTGACCATTTAAGAATATGCATTGCCAAATATGACTACATGTTCTTTTGATATTATGGAAAAACCGAAAAAAGGATCTAAACTTTTACAAAGAGACTAAAGAAGGCTATTCCAATATCAAGTTAATTTCAACTCCAAGTCAGCTCACCTGTTAATATTACTGTCAAATGGGATAGTAAGCCATATTCTTTTTGTATTTATTATTACACTGATAACACTACAACGGTTTCAATACGACATCTCAATTTGGAAATACAGTATATCCACGGATGTCAAGGCTGATACTACGAAAATACTCTTGGCGACGACGAATTTACATTTCGTACAATATGAATTTTGGATACATTTATTTTCGATCACAGGCGAATTTACTTTCCGGAAAGAATGTATAGCATAAGAACAGTGACAAGACATTATCTAAGCTTTTTAAAAGCTACTCTTGATGAAATGGATAAGTATCCAGAGAAGAAAGGACATTATCTTGTCATGGATAATGCTCCTATTCATAGCTCAACTGACATAGGAAAATACATTTGCTCTCGAAGGTACCGCTGTTTATCTTCCTCCATATTCTTCTGAGCTAAATCCAATTGAGCAATTCTGGTCGGTTGTCAAGAGTAAAGTTAGGCGAAATAAGTTTTTGGAAAAAGAATCACTCATGACTAGAATTAGTGAGGCATGTGATAGTTTATATTTAAGTGATTTCAAAGGTTTTGTATCTCATTCTGCCAAATGTTTTGGTAAGTGTCTCAACAAGAAGAAGTTGTCGTATTTGACCATGTCTAATACTAATCTTTACGTGTGAGATTACATTTGACTTAATTACATGTACCTTAGTTAGTGCTCCGACCTCTTTTAAGACAACGTAATTTCTTTTTGCTATGAGCTCTTCCTCTCACTTCTAATAAAAGGATAAAACAGAGACTCATCACTTCTTTGCTTTTATTCCACACATTACCGAGCACTAACAACAACAACAACCAATACCAAATTGAATCAATGGAATGAACGAAATGAATACAACTATGGCGCAACGGAATGATTGCCTTGATGAGGGTTGGTACATACAGTGTCAGCGGTGTAAACGGTGTAAACAGTGTAAACCTCTGATTGGCTGACCCAAATCTGACCTGATGCTCTTTTTTTTGTGTTTGGGTCTACCGTGATTTCTTCGTGACTTCTTGCAGATCATCTTTCCAACGCGGTTTCTTTAGTTTTGCAATGACAACCACTGAAGAAAAAACCTAGGATGAAAATGAGAGTAAATGGGTATACTGAATTTATATCTTTCTGGTATCTTTTTTTTTTGTTAATCGCCTGACTTATTTCGTAGTAATCGATGACCTTCTTACGTTCAAGTTACCACCGGCTCAGTTGCCTGGAATGGATCAATTAAGCAAATCCATCCTAAAAATATCAACTGCGATTGACATTATCACCTTGAATCTGTTGAATGTCCCAAAAGGAACTTATACCACCGCAAGCACTGAATGGGACAATGGCTCCCGTAGCGATATTCTGTATATCCCTTGTCTGGACATTCAAAACTCATTGCCACCAATTCTGTTCGAGGTACCACTTCGGTTAAAACAGCAGAAGGGTTTTCATCAATGTAATTTAAAAGAAATTGCTTATGCTCCTCTCCAAGAATACGACGTCGTCCTGATTTTTTCTTTTTCTCGAAAATGCTTTCAGGATCTTCATAATAGCGTTTGACCCATCTCTGGGCTGCACGAATATGAATGCTTAATTGAGTCGCGGCAGCCGAAGCACTAAGGCTTTTACTAAAAAATAAAAAATGTGTAACGTCACTTATTGCATAACTCCATATATACATCAACACGATCCCTTTCATCTCCAACTGGGTACAACATAGGCTTAGGAGGCCTCTCTGGAGGTTTATTTTGAAGAAATTGGGTACGAGAACTTATTGTTTCGATGGTGAAAAGCTCCTCATCAACTGTAAGATCCATCGGTTCAACTTCATGTTCATCAACAACACGTCCTTGTCCATCCTCATAAAAAAATTGCGTATTCATTTGAATGTTTGTAAAAATAAATTTAAAATTAGGAAAAGAGTAGAAATAAGGAATGGAACCATCACTTCAATTTATAAAATAACAGTTACTAAGCGACATGTAAAAATAAACAAGGTTCATCAAACGTTGATCACGACTTTATTTTTGGATCGTGTGAGATCATTTTTGAAGATCAAGATTTTTTGCACGACATGAAATTCAAAACCAGCGACTTTACTTTCTGGAATGACTGTACAATCCCAAAAACGCCACTGTGGAAACGTTGTGTGCAATATACTGATATACTAGGCAAACGATTATTAAAGAAGATACGACTGCAGTATCTGCAAGACAACCTAGAACAGCGGCGTACCGCACGCAGCTCAAATCTGCTCTCGCTGTGTCGCCCAACAATCTCTTTGGACCCAATCCTTTGATTACCCATGACAGGGCTAGAAAAAAGCTAATGCATATGGCGGCGTCTTGGTTGGTTACCCAGTTATAACACTACTCACTGCCTTCGACACACCTCACAGCTCCTTACAAAGCAATATGCCATCTATTACCTCGACATGCATCACCGTCTACAAATACCGAAGTCTATAACTGACCCTCTGTCCCTCCTTTTAAATAAGCTTCCCACTCGAAGACCACGCTCTTTTCAAACAAGATCGTTTTGGACTATCAGATGGCCCGTAATCTGCGCTATCTTACATGAGCTTGATCACATATACCATGGAAAAGAGCCGCCATCACCATCTGACCCAGGGCAGAAACTGATTAAATGGTTATTTAATTCTTTATAGCAGTGTTTTTTAACACTTGTTCCGTGAATCTATCAACCAAAGCATTTTTGCTCTCGAGCCCAGAGGGATTTTTAGATACTGCCTTACAACTTGAATTGGCCAGGGCAAAAACGATATAATAAAAATATCACGTGCCCCTTGTGGCCTTTATATTTTATAAAATTGTTTAACCGTACAATCCCAAAATTGAGACACAAAATGTAAAATAAGCTTGTCTAAAACCCAGCATTTCTTTAAATATATTACAAAAATCATCTTTATACAAATAGGTTATTATTTTGCAACACCCACAATGCTCTTTTGTCTTTCGGGGACATTCTTAACTTCTTCTCCCTTCTTCAAGTGCTTACGTCTGCGTTCTTCCTTTCTCTTTTCAGCTGCAATCATTTCCTTCTTTCGTGCATCAGCCACCTTAATATCCTTTGGAGTTCTTCTATGTTTATCAATTCTACGAATTTCTTGCAGGTGACCATATCTTTCTTTAAGCTTAGCACTGTATTCAAGCTTATTCTTCTCACGCCAGTCATTAACACCCAATTTTTCAGAAGCATGTGCCTTCCAGAGACGAATGTTGCCGTCGTCTGAACCTGAGAGGATGTATTTGCTGTCCATAGAGAACTGAACTGCAAAGATTCTTTGCATTCGTTTGGTGTGGTAACAGTCTCGACTATGTCCTTGCCCAACATTATATATACGAATGGTTCGGTCATATGAACCTGTTACAATCTCTTGTCCTGTGGGTGAATAGTCGATATCCATACTATACACAATATAACTCAGTATTGCGCTCCCTATTGTTCAAAAATCTAACTTACACTGCCGACACATGATCTTTCATCACATTTGTAGCAGATGTCATGTTTCTCATATCAAAGGTATATGCGTTATGGTCTTCACTAGCTGTACTAAAAATGTATGCTTCCAGGGGGTTCCAACAAATAGCGTTTGTTTTCAGCGTCATCACCAACTTCGACACTGGTTTGCTTGATCTTAAATCGTACAGGACAATCGTACGATCTGTACCACAAGAGGCAAAGATGTTTTGTTGTACCATATTAAACTTGACTGTCTGATATGAATCTGCTCCCCAGGCAAAGTCGTGAATAGGCTCTGATCGATTTTCATCCCAAACTTCAACTGTTCCTCCAGAGGTAGCAAAGAGTGCCTCTGAACGGTGATGTGATAATCCTGTAAATGCATGTTTCCCTGTGTAAGTCTCGATCGCCTCTGTGTCTTCACCCCAAATCTTGATCGTCTTATCTGTAGAGCATGATAAAAACTGTCCGTCTGAAATTCCAGCACATACACCACTCACAAGTCCTCTGTGTCCTTGTACTCTCCATGTCGTTTTTTGTTCAGATATTTCCCATATACGAATCTCGCCGTCGCCACTTCCTGAAATCATTGAATTAAGTCTTGAAGGATGCTTTGCCATGGCATAGACACCATCGATATGTCCCTCCATGGATGCAATAAAGGGTTTGGCAAACATTCTTTCAAGTTTTACTGCATTCAATGCTCTTGTGTATTCTCTTCCTTTTTCAAATGGATGTGAAGCAGGATCGTAATTTCTTTGGACTTTGTGGATATCTTCTACACGTTCACGCACGTAATCATTGGACGATCGAGATAAAACTTTGACTTTCTATACATTTTATGTCAGCCTTTTGCATACAAGATGTAAGCAATAGTTTAATTACCATATTCTATTTACTTTGCAGTAAGGAAAAGAAAAAAAGAGAGAGAGAGATGGAGAAAGATTAACTGAACTTTCAAATTAGCAAAGAGGATAAATTGTCCCAGTGGCTTGTTCATCGAGTGTTCTGGTTCTCTGAAAGTTGAGCCCGCAGTGGTAAATAAAAAGCAATCTTTCATGAGCTATGATAGAACAATAACTTGACCCAAAAACGAAATGTATTAACTTACTTGTTTGTTCATAAAAGATAATTTTATTTGGTCGCTTTACTGAAAACCACCTTATTAAAAGCTTGATGTTGCTCTTAAGTCAATAAACCAAATAATAAACAGGATAATTCAACTGACATCATGCTTTTTTTACAAGTGTTTTTCCACCTTTTGGTAAAGCAAATTGTCCTTTTCATCACTTCAAGTGCCTCTCTAAGCCCTCGCTTACTGCCACTGATTTCTATTAGGCACTAATCTACTGAGTTTTTCCTTTTGCAGCCCCATTGTTCCTTTCTCAGTGATCCTGGCGTACTGGTTTCTCCAAAATACAAAGTATTTGGAAGGTTCATAAGTCGTACATTTTTAGTAACGTTCCTTCTAACGTGGACTGCGTAGTCGTCATCGCTCAAAAGCTCGTACTTAACTTTCTACAAGTGATTATCGTACAAGCACGATAGGTGTATACTACCTTTTTCTCTTGCTCTTCAACTAAATCTACTGATGTTCTCAAGTTTCTTTGAAAAGAAAAAATATAAAAGTAATGGAAGAACAGATTTTTTAATAATGAACCAAAATCCATACTTGTTTATGTAATAAGAAGTCGGCCACTTGAGGTATTGTATTTATTTTGAAACTTGTAATATTAAAGAAAAGACATTTCCATCTCGTCAATTACCTCTTACAGCTTTATTTTTGCTGCAGAGGCAACGGAAATATAGAATGAATACAGCGAAGGGGAAAAGTATTGCTTGGCCTGAAGACTATTGATGTAAGGGTATATATCAATTGTATTACTAAATATTATCTCTTTTTCAACCCTTGCCTTCAGTTATCAGTGTCTGTATCGTTTGTAGATCAGTCTCAAGCAGCAAAGTCAACTGAATAATACACATACAATGTAAAAAAAAAAAAAAAAAAAAAAAAAAAGGACAAGCGTTGTTTACTGATTCAAAGCTGTGATTTATTTATGTCAAATCATATCTTTAATAGTCGTTGCTCAGGACATCTTCAAGCTTGAGAACCTTTGCATAGTAAAACTGGATACCAGCAAGGAACGCCTTCTTGATATCTTTGGCCTTAATAACTTCACCATGGAGCGCTTGATCAAACGTGTTTACAGCTTCATCTACAACGATACAGTCAAATCCAGCATCCTTGCCTGCATAAACCGTAGCATTCACGCAGTTATGGATCATCATGCCAACGACTATGATTCTATCAATGCCTTTGCTGCGAAGGTGCTCCTCAAGGTCAGTCTCGTGGAACCCATTAGAGTAGTTCTTGACAATGTACTTCTCAGTTGGAAGAGGCTTGACCAGATCATGAACTTGAACGCCCCATGTGCCTTCTTGAAAGAAAGGGAATTTCTCGGTAGGGTTTGGAACAACATGGGTAACATGGACAACTTCCTTCTTCTCTTCTCTAAACTTTTGGATCAGTTTGGCAATAGCTTCAGCAGTTTCGACTGGACTGTCAGTAGGGAATTTTCCATTAGGGAAGTAGTCGTTTTGGACATCAACAATAACAAGGGCTTCCTTCATTCTTGTGTATATATGCTTGCTTTTTAGTAGAGTAGAGAGTAAAAAAAAAAAAAAAAAAAAAAATGAGATGCTTTCCAGATCAGTTACCAAAATCCAGCCTATTTATATGTTTTTTTCATGCTGCTTGCGATTTGTGCTCCGAATGGATTCAGCTCATACGCTTGGCTTTAGAAAATATACTGTTGAATCGACTATGAAGAGACTTACCCTAGCACGCGCTCTTTCTCAAGTGAGGCATAGCCAATGCTACCTTTTTCGTGAATCTATTGTGAACATAAGCTTTTTTTGATCGTGTACTAAAGCTAGTAAAGATTGACGATTGATCTCTATGGGATATCTTTGATTAATAATACGTCCTCCCCAACGCTTCCTTAGAAATAGCATAGGCTTTGGTTTAGCCGCTACAATGGCCTCCCCTATTTAATTTATCCGACTACCAATGGTAGGCTGAGTTACTAATTTACAATAGGCTGATCCCACCAGTAGTAACTACAGTCACACATAATGGTTATTCGTACCAAAATGTAAATTAATCTTTCGTAAATTATGCATCAAATGTTTGGAAAGCCATTGTTCTTCCTTTTCAGTGTTTGGAGCTTCCATATTTATAAAAAATAGCTTTGGCTTGTTTATTTGAAGAATATAAAAAGAAATATTAATACTTTGTCGGCCCTCCTTTTGCCTCAATTACAGTCTTGCGTCGAGCTTTTATGCTTTAGATCAAACATGCTGTTGCTTCAGAACTTATTTTCTTCCACTATTTTCTCAACACAATGCTCAACTCCCAAGTATTTTTTATCTCATGTCTTCTTTCCTTGATGAGGTTCCCCGAAAATGAGTTATAAAAAAGGCAAACACTTGATGCACTCAAAAATAAGCTAATGTTACAGACACTTCCTTGGGGCGCTACATGTGATATCGCTTTACGACTTCACACTACCAAAGTCTCTGTCTAACCTAAGGTTGCCTAGTAGAATATCCTTTAATGTAAAATACACGTGAATGATCTTGGCTCTTTGTTGACAGAACTGACAACATAAAATTGAAATAAAAAAAATTCTATATATCTCTTTCTTCTTGAAAAGAAACAAACGAAGATGACAGCTTTATAAATTCGAGAGTTATCTGTTTTCGAGAAAGCCCAGCGTAGCGCCACATAATAAAAAGCTTTGTTGGAAGACATCATAGGTAGTGTCTGGAGGTAGTTCCCCTAGAATTAGTTTAACTCCTGGTCTTTCTTTTCTTTTCTTTTTTTTTTCTTTTTGACAATCAGAAGCCAAAAACTGAGCATATGCCTAAGGTAGCGTTTCTTTCCCTTGCTTTGTACCAGTTGATTTAATAATATGTTCGCAACAGCTTGGTTTCAATGTACACCTGGATGTTGGAACCAAAATTTGCTTGAAAGTTTCAGAAGCAAGTTCCCGCAGAATCCACTCTACTAGTACAATATTTACTGTTTTTAATTAGACAGCAACCGACGTAGGAAATCAAATATCCCAAGTAGAAAGAAACTGTGTCATTGCAGGTTTATACAGACGAGAAATTGAAGAATATGGATGGTCTCTTATGGAATATCAAAGCAAGTAAAAACCATCTTTAAAACATCGTAAAAATAATATTTTACTTGAACAGTAGCTATACCACAAAAACGAAAAATAGGTGAGTTAATGGTTGACAAAGATACTCGTGTCTAGATGCTGATTAAATTTTTCTCTTTTCGGAATAGATACGTCTGCAGAAGAAATCAATACCACTCGTGTAAAAGTTGGACATAGCAATGAAAAAGAAAATACCTTTGTAGATAATGGATATCAAGCCAGCATGATGAACAGTGAAGATAATGATATCCCTGAAGAACACAACTCGAACCTGTCGCACGAAACTGACGACACGTATAACACAGAACTATCAAACGCTTATGCCGAGATATATAAAGTCAAAAAGTACGTTTTGACTTATCATGAACTGAATAACGAAACCCAAGCATTCAACGAACTTGGCTACGACGTTGACAGCGACTTCATTGAAAGATTGTAAGTCTTTGTAGGCGTATGAATGTATTATTAAATAGCCCGTTCTAACTTTTATTGGCTTTAGACGATTATCATCTATATGTTTGAAATATACTTTACCTGGTGGAAGCAAAATTCAACCAGAAGATTTAGACATTGAAGAAGTTAAAAATATAAGAGTATAGAGGCGGATAATACTCTTCATTAAACAGAAAATGAATGCTTTCTGATGGCCAAGTTTTATTTAAGTGTGTAAGAGAGAATGAATAATATTTTACTCCTCAGACGAACTCAACTAACCAAATTCAACTTCACACACTCATATCTAAGTTAAATGATACAATTATACGTGGAAACGAAAACCTTAACAAGAACATGCCTGAATTGGAGCACATTGTTGAAAAGATATCGGGACTATTACAATATGTGTTTGAACCCAAAAGTTTGATATATTTCAAATGGTAACGTAGTTTATTTCCCTCGCTTTCACTTACTAACCTATACGATAAAAAGGGAAAAATCTTCATATGCTGTATTTGACAATCGATACAAAGAGCTCCGGTTGGATTTCGTGTTATTCAATGATAATCAGGAGATAGATTGTGGTAAAATAAAAAACGATGGTACAGCTGATAAATTGTTGGGCGAAGATAGAGCACGTATTGCTGAAACTGTGAAACGACAACTGTATAAAAGGGTGATTACAAGTAGAGGGCACAGCAAATTGCTATTCGTTCCTAGAACAATCTCAGCTGCCTCCGTTCCAGCCTCCAATGTGGTAAATGCTCTCAGAGCCACGCTTTATTTTCATATGTATATATAATAATAAGCTTTCAAACATCCTTTTCCCTTGTATCTTTCGAAGCCACGCATTGTAGAATAAATTATGGGTGATATCAATAATAATGAGCCAGAAAGATTTCTCACTGCAGCAGACGCACTTGCGCTCTTCAAAAGACTGCAAATCGAAGAAAGAACCAGGAAAAACAAAGAAAGGCATGGCTCCGAATTGCCACTGGAGATATCATAGTATCTGGATAGCACGCCAACATATGAACTCAAAGAAGAGTTTACAAGGTTTAAAAAACAGGCCACCAAGTACAGGAATGACAACCGGAACAAGCAACATCAAAATCAACAAAGAACTTGTTCCTGGACTTGAGAAGTGGGAGACAGTCACTTACCAAGTCATCATCTCTATCTATAAATACTCAGAAAATACTAGAATACAGGCAAGAGCAACGACAGAAATATACGAGCAACTCCTTTATTTTCAACCATACATAATTCGGTTTCGTACTAAAATGTAAATTAATCTTCCGCGAGTTACACATCAAATGTTTGGAAAGCCATTGCTCTTCCTGTTCAGTGTTTGAAGGTTCCATATTTATAAAGAATAAACTTTGACATGTTTATTTAAAGAGTATAAAATAAAAGGAAAAATCAATACTTCGTCGACCCTCCTTTTGCGGCAATTACTACCTCACATCGAGCCTTCATGCTTCCGACCAAACATGCTGCTAAACCAAGGCTTATTTTCTCTCACTCTTCTCTCAACACGACACCCAGCTCTTCAGTATTTCTTATCTTATTTTTCCTTTCCTTAATAAGATTACTCAAAGCGGCCCAAACATACATTATCGTGTTCAAATTAAAGTCCCTGATCTGGTGGGTTTCCTTCCATCATTGAGCATAGCCGCAAGTTATGGCAGCTAGCTCCATCCTCTTGGAATATAAAGTCCCTGTTTACTTGCTGGCAAAGCTGCATGAATCAGATATGAAAATTTTGAATTAAAATGTTTATATATGTGTCTTGATCAACTGTACCGTCAAGAAAGTTAGCTAGAGATCTCACCGCAATTGCAATTGATGAATACAGACTTCAAAAGTTTACAGTGCTTGTAATAACGATTCCCTTAAACGATGCCCGAATTGAAAGGCTATAGTGTCCTAGTTTGTAACGCCTGCAAGACACTATGGCAATGAGATATCAACGCTTATAAGAACATGTTTGGAATGGGAGAGGTCAACCTTCCAAGCATAGAATATATTAAGGGTTGTTTAAAGTCGTCATAATGAACACGGTTTCCCTTTTGGGATAAAGATCATTACAGGTAAAGAAGATGCTTAATAATTTTATACTATTCCAGAAAGTAATGTCTTTCCAAGATGTTGTAATATAAATTTTTGGTGAAAATAGCGGATTTTATTGAGTATAACGTCCTACTGAGTACAAATATAAATACTGCTGGGCGCGACCAAAAGGACAGTAATGAAGACTAAAAGTCCCTTTTTGGAATCAAGAATAAAAAATATACTGGCAAGAGGGTGCAGGATACAATCAATTGTAATGGAAATTTCGGAAAACGCTTCTGTGCCAAAATAGCCTTCCTTAATAAAGAAGCGTGCGATAGCACGTTGAACAGGAGCCCTTACACGACGAAGAGCACGAATCAGACTATCTACGAAGGTGCCAAAGGCATAGTTAACCTTGCTTTGGTTGCTCCACTTAGAGTACGCTGATATCACGCAAATTTGCGGAACCATGAGGATCACTCATCGAGAACGGTAGTTGCAAACTTATTTAGCTGTGAACGGAGCTCAGACTCATAGTCATTGTAGGTAAGTAAGGCAACAAGTTGGCGGTCCGGATAACGTATATCGAGAATATGGCTACAGACGTCGTAATCGGCCACGTAGTTGTCTGATAGGAATACGGCGCTGGACATGCAAATAAAGGTATCTAAAATTTTGATTTGAAGAAAGGGGGCTAAATGTATGAGCAGCAGCAGCTTAGCTTTGCAAGAAGTTTCGTGGCAACCTTAGTTGACGGAGGGAGCCCAGTATCTGGAGTGGAAGGTCGTTTTCGAGAGGGTTGATGTTGCCATGGTGATTCAGGAGGACGGGTGACAGCGGAGGGATTGGCGGCGGGCAGTATAGTAGCAGAGAAAACCTGAGCTAGACGCTCACGAAGAGAGGCGTTTTGTTGCTGGAGTCTAACTATTGCAGCCTTGGCAGCAGAAAATTCTGCTTGTGGTTGCTTCAACGTTGGCATAGTATGGATGTACTTTCCAATTAAGGTAAAAAGCATCAAAAGTATCAAAAGTGTCAAAAGTGATATAAAGTGTTACGCATTTTTGAGTTATGCGACATTACTTATAGAAATAAATGTACTTGATCCAAAAAAAAGTTAGATTTTCACTAAGTTTTTGTATAGTACGAATACCAGTTCAGTTGAGCTTTGGCTGATCAGCCTATTGTAAATTAGTAACTCAGCCTACCATTGGTAGTCGGATAAATTAAATAGGGGAGGCCATTGTAGCGGCTAAACCAAAGCCTATGCTATTTCTAAGGAAGCGTTGGGGAGGACGTATTATTAATCAAAGATATCCCATAGAGATCAATCGTCAATCTTTACTAGCTTTAGTACACGATCAAAAAAAGCTTATGTTCACAATAGATTCACGAAAAAGGTAGCATTGGCTATGCCTCACTTGAGAAAGAGCGCGTGCTAGGGTAAGTCTCTTCATAGTCGATTCAACAGTATATTTTCTAAAGCCAAGCGTATGAGCTGAATCCATTCGGAGCACAAATCGCAAGCAGCATGAAAAAAACATATAAATAGGCTGGATTTTGGTAACTGATCTGGAAAGCATCTCATTTTTTTTTTTTTTTTTTTTTTTACTCTCTACTCTACTAAAAAGCAAGCATATATACACAAGAATGAAGGAAGCCCTTGTTATTGTTGATGTCCAAAACGACTACTTCCCTAATGGAAAATTCCCTACTGACAGTCCAGTCGAAACTGCTGAAGCTATTGCCAAACTGATCCAAAAGTTTAGAGAAGAGAAGAAGGAAGTTGTCCATGTTACCCATGTTGTTCCAAACCCTACCGAGAAATTCCCTTTCTTTCAAGAAGGCACATGGGGCGTTCAAGTTCATGATCTGGTCAAGCCTCTTCCAACTGAGAAGTACATTGTCAAGAACTACTCTAATGGGTTCCACGAGACTGACCTTGAGGAGCACCTTCGCAGCAAAGGCATTGATAGAATCATAGTCGTTGGCATGATGATCCATAACTGCGTGAATGCTACGGTTTATGCAGGCAAGGATGCTGGATTTGACTGTATCGTTGTAGATGAAGCTGTAAACACGTTTGATCAAGCGCTCCATGGTGAAGTTATTAAGGCCAAAGATATCAAGAAGGCGTTCCTTGCTGGTATCCAGTTTTACTATGCAAAGGTTCTCAAGCTTGAAGATGTCCTGAGCAACGACTATTAAAGATATGATTTGACATAAATAAATCACAGCTTTGAATCAGTAAACAACGCTTGTCCTTTTTTTTTTTTTTTTTTTTTTTTTTTACATTGTATGTGTATTATTCAGTTGACTTTGCTGCTTGAGACTGATCTACAAACGATACAGACACTGATAACTGAAGGTAAGAGTTGAAAAAGAAATAGTATTTAATAATGCAATTGATATATCCTTATATTAGATACAGCTGTTGAAGATAACTAGGGCGAAATGACATGATTAGGTCAGGACCTGGAGCGCCTATATGTAGAGGCATGCACTACCTGAGTCAATATGGTGTGGTCCATCGTGTCTTTGGGATCCAAGAGGTAGCTCTGAGGTTCATCGGAAGGCGGGCCACAAGAAGCAGAAATTTTCCTGAGCATGTTGGGAGTACATTCCTTGGTGTCGTGCAACGCCAGTTCGGATAAAATCTTTTGAATAGCCTTGACGAATTCCAGAGATCACTGACGAGTAGTGTCAAGATCCCAATGACTGTGAACCAGTTGATAGGCAAATCAGTCAAAAGGACAAGTAAGACCAGATAGAAGAAACTAGACACCGTGCATTGAGTGTCGAAGTAGCCAGCGGGACTCGACAGGTTAACTTTATTGAGTTCAGAAGGATCATACGAGCGAATGGTGTTCTTAGGGCATTCAAATAGGAAACGTCGGCGTTCAGTATCTGGAAGAGGACGACAAAAGAAGCCTTCCTCAATGAAGGGACAATGTTCCAGAAGAGCTGAAGAAGGAGTGAAATCAGCTCCAGGAGACAGAACGATCACATTGAGGCCCTCCTGTAAATTTCCTACAGTGGCGTGACAAAGAAAAGGTTTATTATTACTTACAAGAAAATAAAACGTGACTCAAAGAGCATATATCATTTAGAGATCTTCTTTTCACTAACTAATCAATAGTAGTATTTAATAATGCCATAGCAATTTCTATTTCAAAAGTAGTAAAAAAAAGAACAGTAAATTAAAACGTGTATTTTACAAAAGTAAAAAGCCAAAATTATTTTCAAAGAGTAATACACGCTGAAAATACGAACTTAAAAGACAAAATCCATTATCGTACAGCAGGCTTCTGTTTCTAGGCCTTTTAACCTGAAAAACAAGATAAAAAAAAGTAGCTAGCGTTATGAAAATAAAAGAAGGAAGCGGTTTCGAGCATTTACCTTTGATTTATCGGATAACGTACTTTACTCGTATTTATATGATGGCAGCCGTACAGTCTGCGAAACTTACATATGTAGGCCGGCATTCAGAGCTATACCGCTTTAATCTACTGAACTGCACAGTAAAGTTTTAAAGAACCATCACAAAATACGCCCATATCTAGTATTGAAAGCTATCTTCCGTATGCGTGAGGATAAAAATATCCAGAATATCCAACACGCTACTGACCACCCTGAGAGTCACTGGTTGCAGTTACTACCAGAAAAGATAGCTCACAGAAAAAAAAAATATGCATACATGTTACAGATTTTTAGTCGAAAGAAAAGCAAACATTGAAAGTTCTTTTTGAGATGACTAATTGGAATATTTACATTCCTTGGACAAAGGTACAGCAAACAGCCTGAGGTTTAAAATTAGATGCAAATAATTCCCAAAACAATTATATATATGTCATTCATGAGAATGAGATATAGAAATTGTTTTCTATAAAAGGCTACATAGAAATGGAAAATTTTGGTCTAAAATAGAATTATATCAAAATGCTGGCGAAAAGAAGACGAATAATGTGATAGATGCCAGGAACTGGCATCATCATATTGATGGTATTTTTAAAACTGCCATTAAGTCTATTCCTTCCAAAAAAATTGAATATTCAGATTGCTATCTTGAAAGGTATAAGGAAAAATAGGGAAGGCAAAACTTTATTAATTATTTATATGCAAATAAAGCGTGGCTCTGAGAGCATCTAACACATTAGGAGTCGGAGTGGAGCCAACTGAGATTGTATTAGGAATGTCAAACAATTAAAGGATAATGTTTTAAGAATAAAAAAGGGGGACATAAATGCATAAGAAAGCGTGTAAAAAATAAATACATAATTTATTTCGATAGCATATTCTCACGATGAAGGTATCGTAACAGCAATCTTCCGCGAACGATGACCTAGCCATAGAAGAAACGGTGTTCTTGGAAAGCGACTTTCTAATGAATCCTTTAGACGCATAGTATAGTGTAGGCTACTAACGTCATGCGGTCAATCCGCGAGTCATGGGAAAGAGCTGTAGATGCTGTTGCCGGTCTATGCACAATATCCTGGAGCTGCAGAGATCGGTTCGGAAAGGCAATATTGTACCATCACAACATTATCAATAAATATTCAGAGCTATCGCTCTTCGACTATAGCCTATCATATGTGAGATTTCTTCTATATAGTTCCTGAAGTGCCGTTACAATACTTCAGTTTAGTGTCAGTGCTCTAGTAGTACAGATTAAGACTTCCTCATTCGATAATCTCTGTCAGTTCAGGCTCACCTTAGTCTAGAAAATCTTCTCCTGTTTCTTGGATGATTATAAATAGATATACAATTAGGTCAATTGCCATTATTGCTCATATACGTTAAGAAGTATAAGTACTATTGTTTTATTCATCATAAATAAAGATATCATATATTCCAGTCTCACTGACTTATTGTCCTTTTTCTACTCTTCTTATTATTACTAGTTTTTGTCGCTTACCTTCGTATCTGGCAAAACAGAACTGTTGGTTAAAGGAATTAATCTGTCAACGCGCATACGTGGGTTCTCATCTTCATCTAAGGCCAATCCCGCTATTGATGACATTACACACGATTTCCAACACACTTTCCACTAAAGTGCTTGCTTATGCCGACGATTTAATTATCTTTCTGAACGACTTACAAGGCCTACACGAAATGAAGCGGTTGATAACGGTGTACAACAACGCCTCCAATGCAAAAATAAACTTTGACAGTACTATTGCTTTTTCTGCCTCCGGTCTACCTCCTTCTACTAGGACTTCTGCTTTATACTCTTATGGTATTACTCGTTGGCACGATCGCCGTTCGCCTGAACCACTTACCTACTTATGCTACCCGCTAATTCTTTCCAGCGCCCAAATGGCCTTTTTCTGAAATGAACTGATAAGCAAGATCACTCATGCATTCAGCATTTATCGACAAAGGCAGTTATTAATTCGAGGGCGAGCCACTAACTTAGCATATTGATTATTTCCTCCCTTTGGTATGTACTTCGAATAACTTGGATTAATCAAAACACCATCTCTACTTTGTGGCAGATTTTCCCAGAAATTTTAATGGCCAATATTTTTCCTCCGGTGTCCTTTGATATTCTACAACTTTCCTTGCATGATGGGCATATCGGTGTTATAATCCGGTATTATAATTTTATATAAAAAGAGAAAAAAGTAGCCAGAGAAAGTACGTTGAAATACTTTTTATTTCTTGAAAAATAAGGCAACGGTTAATGGCAAGGGATAAGGGGATCTATTTATACTTTTTCAGTCTTTAAGAGTTGGTGAGAAAGCCACTAGGTTTTCTTGTTAATTGGTTTAATTTTTAGCTATTTGTTTAATTTGGGAACGATTCTATTCATGCTAGATTGGCTATCGTTTGTCCGTGTATATTTATATTATAAAATATCATTCTTTGATCATAAATGACTTCTTAGAGTTCTTTGGTTAAATGACAATTAGATTTGTACCTTACCAATTGTTGATCTGAGACCTGAAGCCTAGGCACAAAAAAGAGAGGATTTATTCCAAGGAACCTTATTTAAACTTTTAATGCAGTAAGCAGTAAAATTTCTATTCCAGTTCTATTGTTATGTCATTGTAAAGCTTCGTCATACCTTATTGTATTAGTTGGTCCTCTGCATGTCTCGATGCAGCTTTACTGTCAACATTGGATCATAAATGTTTTAATGCAAAGACTATAAAGTTTATTCATCATTTGTAAGACAGTATTTATTATTTATGATGCAAGTCTTCATCAGATCTAAATTAAATCTTGCCTACATGAGTGATACTGCTCAAGATATACTGTATAACTTATTATTTATTATATCTAGCTTATAATAATCAGTGCTTCAGACACTGCGGTTCAACAACTTGCCCTTCAGTATCGGTGGTTGACCATTTACTTCTCCACCCAGTTCCCTCTTAGGCACCAGTTGGATTAGTTTTCATGTCAAAAGTATAGCGCTGGCTTCTCTGCCAGATCATAACTTACCTTTTATGTTTTCCGCCTTCGTCGGGCCCTTTATTCATGCACCGTCCAAGTTTTATACTGGTTTGGAAATGCAAAAAATTAGAAAAACGTAGTACGAGTAAATTTTGGTGCTTCCAAATGACAGTAGCAAAAGACTACTTAAGGAGAATATGAGCTTTTCCATCCCTTTTCTCTCCATCAGTTTTACTGTTGTTAACTAATAAAAAAAAATATTCATTAATTTATCAAACTTTAAGTATGTATTATCCTATAACTATCAAAGACAATTTACTAATAGAAATAAAAAGCTGTCTATAAAAAGCACAAAAGTCTCTGTTTCTAGTTGTTTAAAATTCAATACCTTATCAAGACGAAAGGAGGAGGCTGACAAGGCCAATGTGGAATTCTGGAGAATGAATGCATCCGATTTAAAGATCACCACTGACAGGATCAAGCTCTTCATCGAGTCTAAATGTGTTTTAGACCACTTGGTCGTAGAAAAAACCGCAAACGCAGGTGATATTGCCATTCCGGCTTTACAGCTTATTGGTAAATCCTTTTTAATTAAAAGAAATAACACATTTAAATTATAAAAACCTGATAGGAAATAAATCCAGGCTTTACTCTTTAAGACTAGTTGCAAGTGTGTTGTACATTAGTGTCAAAAAAGCTTCAGCGTATATTCCTAGTAGAGCTTCGTCTATAAAAGTCTTTCGTGATGTCATTGAGCTGTTGTTTACTTTTAAAGTACGTATTAGAAAAAAATTACGATAGATAATTAGATTTTTAGCATCTATAAAGAGGGCAACAGTTGATTTGGCACCTATAAGTCTGAAAGACAATGAGCACAGAGACAATAACACTTCCTGGTTGAGAGGAACTTGGATCCCACTCAAACAAAACAAAAGACATCGTGTACCTGAGGTACCAAAAAATTTGGTCTTTGGTAATATGTAGACGTGTTGAAGGACAAAAGATGGAAAAGATGGAAAAGAAAAATAAGTTGACATGTAGCATTGTGTATGGAAGTCAGTATTGATTTTTTGAATAAAATATGTGTATAATTTTCGAAAGGAATAAAGTATCTTTATTTGGAGCTCTTAAGTTCCACCAAAAAAGCAGCAACACTGATCGCACGTTTATCGACTAGCGTTGAAGATTTGAAAGGGTTTCTCAAGCAAATGGCAAATAAATATTAGATTAATTGGCATCTGATTGATCTATATGTTAGCAAGCAAAGGGTTGTTATTCTTTATTTACTTTAGTTTTATGTTGTCATGTGCTATCAACAAAGATGCAAGGACACATGTAATTATGATGAACTCATGTAGTGTTGGCCATTTGAACAGGTACTGTACAAGTTACGATAAGCTCTTTGAATACTCTATAAACCAATATCAGTGCTAAAATACAACAGATACGACATTCTCTGCTATAAGAATACTTAAACGAACTTCGCTGGTGGATGGCATACCTATACCAATAGAATAATCGCTCTGTTTTACCTTCGATTCCTTTTGTAACTCTTTTACGTCGATACGAGCAATTCCGGATGGAGTGGTCATCTCAACAATGAAAGAGTTCATATTATTGGACTACAGCCGAATTCCAGTAATCCATCAACTGGAGAGAGTTGAAGGTAGTGCAACTCTTCCTTCAACATTTCCCTCATATGCGGAATACGACAGTCTATTATGTACTGACAATGCTACCACCCTATCGTACATCAATAAACAGGGTGACACAGAGCCTCTCAATCTCATGCTTCTAACTACTTCCCTCTGGAAAGAATGTCTTGGCTGTTGGCTAACCATTTACGCCAATAATGTACCAGGAATAGAGAACACCATCGCAGACTACGAATCGCGACGTCTTCACAACAAACATCAATGGCCGATTCAGTCGTCCGCTTTTAAGCACAAGATAAGTCGGTTGTGGGGACTCCACGATGTGGACCTATTCGCTGGCCTTACGCATTGCCTCCTACCAAAGTATGTATACTGGATGACAGAACAGAATTTAATTGCGTAAGGTGTAATTGGTTGACAGCATTTTTTTTTGCATATAAAGATCAACTTCTTTTTCCCCCATGGGTCTCTTTCTTTTCTTTGTTCATAAAAAGACTTATTCCATCTTACTGTATTCTTATGTTTTACAGGTAAAATTACTTATTATGAAGTCAGACGAGAAGTACGAAAAAGACCAAGCTGATTTATATGATTGTTCCGCAAAACAGCTTCAATGAAATAATCGAAAACTCATCAATTTCCCCCTCTCAAACTTGTCTTTTGCTCATACAACATTATTGCAAAGTCTCTCAAGCTGTCCGGTGTCCTTGGTGCAGTTCATATCGCATTTAGTGAACTCAACTGAATTTACAACAAGCCCTTTCGATCCATATGAGCATAGTGACTGGGACACTGTTCACCACATTGCATTTCAGTTGTAAGTTGTATGTTTTTGTCAATATAGTTTATTAATGCCAAATAAACAATTACGTATTAATAGTTTAACAATGCTAGAAAAAGCTCTGTCAATCTAATATCTACCAAGGTGCTTGAAAGAACGCATGCTACTTAGGCCACGCACCCTTTTATAAATAGCTTATTTTTACAGTACATAAATATTGTAAAGGTCGGGTGGTAAGTCTTTCATTTAGTATTATTCACAGTAGATCATTAAATTTGGCGTTTAATATATCAGCAGGCCTGAAGTTACTCGCGTCAATATATACAAAACAAAGTTAGGCGGCCTAGATGCTGGCATATAAGACGATGGGCTAGCAATGATACTGGAGGTCGCAGGAGGTTCTGTTTGTAACTGTAGACACAATAGCTTGATGATGACACAAAATAACTATATTCCAATGAAATAATTAATTTAAATTTAAGAGAAAGCTTTGACAAGATCTTCACCGTAATTTACCACAGTAATCTCATTTAAACAGCTCTTAAGTTAGCCGCTAATATTTGATATTACTATTATTTTAGAAAATAGACAATACTTTGTACTTAAAATCTTTAACTAGATATGGCGACGACTTCATTCGTAAAAGGCACTCTACTATTACTTATCCTACAGACATAATTGCATTAAAGCTATTCAATCGTCGCGACTTACCACGGGCCAAGGCCCGTGGTAAACCATCAGTTAAGGAAGATGGAGTCAGTTGATTAGTACATTTAGTAGTTTCGTTTTTTCCTTCACTGTAGTTTTATTTTACGTTGTACAGTTCGAACAAATAAAGAAAAGAATGATTCCAATAGCCAAGATTGCTTCAAGCGTAATAATTTATATTGTTAATATTATTTTTTAAACAAACTGATCTATTGCTTACGCTTATTTTTCCTTGTGTATGTTTTTAATTTATAAAAGAACACAAGATAAGGAAAAGTACGAGAACCCCTTGAAATGAAAGATATGGTAGGGACGATTTCTTGTTTTTCATCGTTGCCCCAATATTATTGCAGCCAGGAAGAGTTTTGAGCATTGTTGGATGTAACAGGTGAAAAGAGTATGTGATGGACATACTTGAAGATTTCTGTTGATAGCTACGCAGAATAAATGGCAGTAAGAACAGTAGAGCCAAAGGTAGAAATGTCGTTGGAGATATGGGTTGCTCTTAACTTGGTAATTCGTTTGATATATTGAACTGGGCGATGAACTCTCATCAAATAAAACTGATGGCCAGGATTGATATGGCCAACAGTTTGTATACTTGGCTTTTTATTCGTTTGCGAGAGCGAGTTCAATATAAGACAACTATACGAAAAGTCACAGCTTAGCCTTACTTTATGCCAAAGCCTGTGTCGGATACAGGCCCTTTCACAATAAAGGATTTGGGCAAATAACTCTTGCGATGGGGCGGGAAAGTACTCGATTATGTCTGAATCTTGAAATTCCTTCATCACTTCGTCTACAACCACTTGCTCCTCTTCCGTGAATTTCATCAGAAGATATTTCTATGGTCAAGGCTTGCAATTCGAATTTGTAGATAATCTCTCGGTAAGATGCCATCGCTTAGTATGGTGCAATGTGCCGTTGTGTTGTGGAGGAAGACGTCGGCGTTAATGGCTGTCTTATGAAGGCTGACTGGAGCTTTGGGTGTCTGGGCGTAGCTGACCCTTGTTTCGTCCAAAAAGATATATGGCTTCACAATCCCTGGTATATCTATGTTGACGTCCATACCCTCTGTTATTTTTGGGCTGCATGAGTGTCGTTGTTATTCAACCGCATTTCTAAGGAAGGGCGGCTAGTATCTGGCTTGAAAGGTTCTCTGATCTACCAAAGATACATCATTTAGTCTTTGCCTCAAGCATTCTCAAGTCGCAATCTTTAATAATGTTAAGTATGCAGTGTTAAAGCATATAGACTATCCGACGATGAACCTTAAAAATCATGCAAACTTTTTCCAGTATCATTCATGTGCTTGTCTATCAAAGAAAAATTGACTAGCGTATATAACTAGCGTAGTCTTGGTTATAATGAGTATCTTACTATACTACGAAGTAGGTTCCGTACTGTGATCATTATCATCATCGTATAAATAAGAGCGTAGGCCCGGCATAGGCTCAACATTCTCTCAATGCCAGCATATTTTACGTAACACCTCCGTCCAGACAATTCTGTAAAACACCATGAAATCTGTAAGATTCTGTTGTTGGATATTTACAACCATGTTGCTACTGTCAGCGATTTAGTTGTGAAAAAGTTTCAAAGAAAAAGTCTGTAAGATATAAACTCTTGTGACTTTATCCAGTTTACAAACACAAGATATCTCTCACAAACACGCATACAAATATAAATATACGTAAGTGTCATATTTGCACATTTTATAAACATGAAAGACGAACAAGATAAAATCAGAGACATACAGTAAGAGCTAAGTTCACTTACACACATCACTTTTAAGCCTATGATATGATTTGACCATGCAAGTGAGTGACGTCTTTTTTGTATCACGCTTTCTCCTTTTAATTTGCGATCAATGCCCTTTCTGTTTTTTTTCTATCCCTTTTTCTTTATTTATTATTCAAAATGGTTTTCGCTAGCGATGATGACGATTCAATATGGGAGTTTGATGCACCCAAATTCTGGGATTTTACAGGAGAGACGAAACAAGAGCTACCCTCTGACTCATGGTTTTGTAAATACTATTTAAAAAAACGCTATTGTTATTATAATCTAACAGTTACTTTAAACGTAGCTGAGAGGACTGTCTCCGGCCCTTCTTATCCACCTCATTTCTATCCGCCTACACCTGAAGCTTATGCTAACCGTCGGGCGTTTGTTATACCTAGAGAGAGATCGCTAGACCCGTCAAACTCAAACAGCAAGAAAAATGAGCCTAAAAAGCAAAGGATAAGTCATGACCCATTGTCCGCTTTCAGCAGTAAAAAGAGACCTTTTGGAAATGATAAAGATCAACAAGACACAAGACCAGATGCATCCAGAAAGCAAAAAATAACCAGTGATGTTTTCAGCCGTCTGGCTCAATCAAATACAATATCTTCTATAAGTAAAATGGCCAAACCGCCAGACATGAAATATCAAGCAAAGCTTAATCATAGGAATACGGCAGCTGTTACAAAAAAGCCAATCACTAACAAGATGAATCCCACCGCTACCGCGTCTGCTACAACTACTTCAAGAAAGCCCTATTCAAAGCATTCAGAGTTCGTATACAGACGCGTAGAAAAACCCACAGTGATGGATGATCCCTTCAACACTGAACTCAACACTGCAGTTGCATCAGTACAAGAAAGTTCAACAACCGATCAGAAGCAATCTCCCAGACAAGAACCGATATCTAGCACAAGCCGCATCAGTTCCAACCAGGATAAAAAAGATGATACCCCACTTCCTCCATATATGCCATTTACGCCACCTCGTCAGATAATTCCTGATTGGTTTTTCTTCAACTCCCCTGAAAAGGCTACAATAGCAGTTATTAAAGACTCACCAAGAAAAGTATCCCCGTCCTTCATCAAAGACCAAACTTCCCCACCGCCACAAAGCAAAGAAAAGGAAACAAGGGTGCCCATGTTTATACAGAAGAACCCATTTCTTGAAGAATCTCCTTCTGTAAAAAGGGCAACTAATCGACCAGCCCCATCAAGATACACAAAGCTTAGTACGACTGCTAAATTTTTGAATACCAACAATGAGCCAGAAGAGCTACCGCAGTCAACTGAAAATATAAAAAGCCCTCTTGATGTTGTTGAAAAAGAAGACACTCGACACATAAGACATCGACGAATTATTGAAGATCTAAGAAGAAGAATATACAAGGAAGATCCTCGCCATATAAGGCATAAAAAAATTATTGAGGACTTAAGGTTAAAAGTGGCAAAGGCAGTAAGAGAAGCTGCAGAGAAGAACAAGTAGTTTTTATACTACTTGTTTTGTAAATATACACTTTATTCAGCAATTATTTGCATGTAATATATACTATCAATAACCTAATGGTCTTGATTAACCATCTTTTCTTTATTTATTTAAAAGGCAATATTTAATGAGTTTCATCTTTCTGAGAGATTATAATCAATGACAAGCTTATTTTGCATTTTGCTTTTATTAGTGCTTTATCGAGTCCTTGACTTTTGTTTCAGAATTATTGTCAACATTGTTGACTTTAGGAGAACTAAGGTAACAAGTAGGGCAACTGCACGAAAAGTCACGACTTAGGTTTACTTTGTATCGAAACCTGTGTCGAATACAGATAATCAAGGTGCTAACAGTCAGTACTCCAAGTATCAAGAGAACTAATACTGTAAATAACAGACTATATCTGGTCATCTAGTGAAACAATATATAAGTAATCATCACAGAGCTAGTCTTATGTCCATACCTCATAATGATCTATTGCAAGAAGAGACCTTGGCATGGCAAAGACGTACGTTCGATATCCAAAGTAGCCCATGATAGCAACATTGAGACCTAAAAAGGTAATAATGACATGTATGTTTTCTTTTCGAATGCCATAAAAAACAAGAACCAAAAAGGCAAGGATGCTACCAAAGAGCACCACAACGCATTCAAACTTCCATATGTCGTCATACCTAAGAATACCTGCAGGTGCCAACTGTACAGCATATGCAAACAAAAAGAAAAAGTCAACCTTGAGCAGACCACACAAGAGTCCCCAAGCGATCAAGAGCGGTTGAAACTGTTCACTGTCAGTGTGATGACCATGGTAATTTTTCCAGTGAAAGCGCTTGTATAGTTGAGTTGTAACAACAAACATGACACAGAATATAAGTGGAGTGAGAGCGAGTATAGCGTATTGGAAAGGTTTCATTCTTGCAATATAGGCTGCTGAGCTATGCTTGACTGGACTAGAAGCTTGAATGATGGCACGGTTCTGTAAATGGTTAGCTATACTTGTACTGTTTGGGTCTGAACGGTCGTAGGATTCAAAGCATCCCACCTTTTCAAACAAAAAGTGTTGCAAGACATGGACAATAGACATGATGACAAAGAAGAATCCTGTTGAAAAGGAAGGAGGAATTAGTCTTGCCTATGTGAAAAAAAAAAGTATTTTACCAAACAGAATTAAAGCAAGTAGGTGGCAAATGTTTCTTTGCCGCAAAGCGTCTAAATACAAAAATAACTGGTATACGGATGCTACGATAAATAAGCCGTGATACATAAAATCTGTCTGTGCAAATCCCAGTACGACCAAGTCGAGTGTACAGTAGGACAGACGCAGCATATCGTAGTGAGCAGTGAAGGATTCGAAGATAATGATAAGAATAGGTTCTAGAATAAGACAGCCAAGTAGCAAGATATTTAAACTTGCTTCAAATCTCGTCAATGACTTCCAAAGCTCAGATGCTTCTGAATCTAATTTCCATGCGAATCTAACCATGGCTTGTATGAATATTTATGTTTTTGGCGTGTGTATTTATAGTAAATATTGTTTGCACAAAAAGGAGCTACACAGAGGCAAAGAGGATATCTAAAGGAGAAACACAGATGCGTTTTATTCAAAAAATTAATTGATGACAACGGACCAAGGGTGTTCGACTTCACCATATTGAATTTCAAAAATGGCATCATTGAATCTCTTTGTATAAGGGCCAGCCTGAGCATTTGGATCTTTAGGATCCAGAGGGATCTTGATATCTTCACCCATGTATCCAATTTCTTTAATAGGACTGACAACACAAGCAGTACCAGCACCAAACATTTCGACCAAACGACCGGCCTTGGCTAAATCACGAAGTTCAGGCATGGTCATGTTGCGTTCAGAAACCTTGAACTCGTTCCAATCTTTAGCCAATTGAAGGATTGAATCACGAGTGACACCAGGAAGGATAGAGCCATCTAAAGGAGGAGTGACGAGTTCTAATTCGCCTTGTTCATCTTTGATCATCATGAACAGGTTCATGGCGCCTACTTCGGTCAGTTGATGATCAGGACCAAACAACCAGAGGTTTTGTTGGTAACCCTTGGAGGCAGCCAAACGTTGAGGCATCAATCCAGGAGCGTAGTTTCCACCGATCTTGGCGTCACCTGTACCGCGTGGCCAGGCACGAACATATTCAGTGGTGGCGAACAAACGGACAGCATTAAAACCGGTTTTGTAGTAAGGGCCCACAGGACAACCAATGACAAACAAAAGGGCGTCTGTGGGAGGATTGACACCCAGTGCCTCTTGTGTACCGATCATGGTGGGACGAATATAAAGGGAATATCCACGTTCAGTTGGAATCCATCGTTCGTCCGTCTTTAAGTATTCGCCAATGAGCTTGATCAATTCTTCACCGTCAAATTTCTACTCCTGTCCTTAGTATCGTGTACATCTTGTTATGCTTGATTACTTACAGGAAGGGCGATACGTTCACATGAACGGTTCATACGAGCCATGTTCATATCGGGTCTGAAAAGACGAATCTTTCCACTCTTATCCTTGTATGCCTTCATGCCTTCAAAGCACTAGATAGACAATGATTAAAAGATCATATCATGACAGATGTTCGCATGACTTTACCTCTGTAGCATAGTGGAACACGACAGTGCTGGGAGGTAAACTAAGGTTTTCAAAGGGGCGAAGTTCAGGAGCATCCCATCCTTTTTCCTCATTCCATTTAGCAGTAACCCTACAGGATGTGTTTAGTACATATAAACATTGACATGATCTAACCTTACATATGATCAGTAAAAGTTCTTCCAAAGATGAGGTCTTTATTGGCAACCAAAGGCTTTAAGGTATCTGCTTTTGTAACCTTGAGTTTATTTGCCTACACAAAATGTCAGAATACACAAATAAAAATAAAAGAAATCAATTACGCTTAATTCAGAGTATAATCTCTTGGTTTGAATAAAGGCATTACGCCTGAATGAAGGTAGGAAATTGGACAACATGAGTATAGGGTGGGTATTGTGTGAGAAAGAAAGAAAAGGACAAAAGATGAAAAGAAGCTCATATTTATAGTCACATCAGATGGACTCCGCCTCAGACATCAAGTGTCAACTAAGGTTTCTTAGTATTCTCGGTAAATTTCCCACGATACATAATTCCAACAGAATTCTTCTTTTACACTTGCAAAATTTCTCATTTTCTTTGTCGATTTGCTTTTCAAAAACGCGTAAGAACAAAGTGCAGACAAGGGGGAAAGAAAGATGAATATAGATAACGAGTAAAGAGCGATAATGATTCATAATGCAGCGGGCCAATGAAAATGGGGAATAATGAATGTATTCACTTCTTGTCAAGCGTATATTTTTATTGGTTTAATAATACTTGTCATCTTCTTTGTCATCCACTGGTTTTCGTTTAATATAATTATAATCGACTGTAGCCGTATTATACGTCGGTGTAGGAGATGGTGCACTTTCAATATCAATGATCTTTCCATCTGGGCTCAGCTTGAATCCAATAGAGAACTGTGAATCTCTTCGTAAAGGTTCCACAATCTTTTTGTTACGTATTGATTTTCTTATGTTTCTGAATGAAAAATCTTTGGTCCTTTTTGAAGGTTTGGCGTTATTGAGCACAATCACACTTCGATCTGGGGGATAAGGACCGCCTGGTGCTGCTGGGTTATTGATCATGGCTGGTTGGGGTATAGCAGGTGGGCCTCCCATGAGAGGCATGTTGTAAGATTGGGCATGACGAATATCTGCATCAGAGATGTATTCTGGTCTAAATAATCGAAAGCTATAGATACACATGGCCCAATAGACCTATCATTGGCGGATTAGTAAAAAGGAGGGGGTTCAAACAATAGAAAAAAAAAGGGACTTTACATAAAAGGCAAACATGAGGATATAAAAAATGATTCCGAATTTTACTTCATCTTGCCAAAGGTGATTGCAGTTGTAATAATCGTGTTGGAAATCAAAGTTGTTTACTGTATTATTGCTTGAGGTAAAGTCTTTTTGAATGGTGGATGATGATGAATTGATACACCATGAATGGTAATCTGTCTTATTGATGATAAACAGTATCACATTCACTAATCCATCCACAAGCACCAAAAAGACGGACACCCAGATGGCATGAGATAATGATGTGACATGCGTGCCTCTGTCCTAAGTGGAATTGAAATTAGCATCCCATTAGATGATAATTGTATGTATGTTTTATTTACAATGATTAAAATAACAATACCGCCTGCAGACACAAGTGATAATATTAAGTTGACTACACCATATACCATTGTAGCCGCTTGCGTCATGTAAGAGTATATCACTACACAATGGTTCAGTATACAGTGGCAAACTATAGAAATTACTTACAGCTTGTATTTTGAAATGATAGCACTGCTAGATACATTGAGAATCCCTATAATAAAATCAGCATTGAAGCATTATATTCAACATGTATTCACTTACTGCCCATAGCAGACAGATAATGCCAGATCCTATTCTTAATGGAATACAACCACAGCATCTTGGTTGTGGACCTAACATGGGCTGTGCAGCATACATGGTTTATTTTTGTAAAGAAGAAGTGTATAAAAGAAAAGAAAGGGTATAGATAACGTTTCAATATATATATACAAGCCCTTTTTTTTTTCAAGCATAAAGATTTATTTTGGCAACCTGTTGTTTGTAATTGTCCTTATTTGTACATCAAAATTTCCTTCCCAAATTAGCAAAGCTCGACTCTTTTAAGTATCTTCTGTGTGCTTCTCGTAAGTGTTCGGGTCGGATAGGTCCCGTATCATTCCATTCTTCCATGACATCTCTCGCTAATGACACCTTTATTTAAGCTTTTGTGATTTACACAATGATAAACTTTTTTTTTTACCTTTTTCAATGATTTCACCCACATACACTTTTGCAAAACCTGCAACAACAAAGGCCATTGTTTGTGAACATTGCTGATTGAGCACTTGACTTACCAACTAGGATATGATGAGTTTTTTTTGTTTTTTTTGTTTTGGAACTATTTCCTAAAATATCTCATATTACCCTTTTGACATTTGTCCTATTTAATGCCGATCTTCTATAAGCTTCATATCTTTGAAGTTGCTCAGGTGAGAAATTCTCTAGTAAAATTTTCATGTCTTCTTTTTGTTTTTCCATTTGAGCTTGCATATGGGTATCCATATCAACAACGACTTCTTCCTTTTCATCATCTTCCACTTCTGCGTCTATGGTTGTATCCTTTTGTGTCTGCTTTTCTTCTTCTCTTGTCACACTATCTTCTCGTTCTGTTTCTACTGAACCTTGACGTGAAGGAGTGACATTGCTGCTGCTGCTTTGTCGTCGATGAGGTGGCATGCTGCTTCTTTTGATGGCTGCTGCTGCTGCTGCTGCAGTTGTCATTGGACGACCAAAGGTTTTGGGCGGTGGTGGAGGACTTGTGTCTGGTGAAAATGGTGATTTCTTTGACGGTGGCGGTGGTGACGATGCATTAAAGCTGGTCTTTCTTTTATAGGTTGGAATCATTAAAAAAGAGAGAAAAGAAAAAAGGAAATAAAATTTTATATTCAAGTACAGAACAGCCCTTAAAAAATTTATCACTTTATGCAAGTTGTATCCTGGAAAGCATATGATCATGTAGGGGGCTAAAGTCTTTGAACTAAACGACAAAGCTATATTTTTTTATTTATTTAAAATGTTGTTGTTTCCATGGTAGTCTTGGATGGCAATGACAATGAACGATGATGACTTTTCTTTGTCCCAAGGGACAACTTTCTATAATTCAAAAGACGTCCCAAGTCATCCTCATTATTATCCTCCTCTCCTTCACTCCATGTGAGATCAGGTGTAGGTGTTGTTGTTGTTGTTGATGAGGATGATGTAGTCTTTCTAAACGGCCAGAATCCAGAAAGCCCCGACCTTCTTTCTTCGGTTTCTTCGTTCCCATGAGTGGGCGAGGATCCAGAGACAGGTCGTTTGGACGGTTCACGAAGCTGACTGAGCATATCAATTGTCTTTTCCGTCACCCAGGGCCGCATAAGGACAAACTGCATAATCAATTGTTGCTCTAATCCGACCACGATTTCTTCACTCTGGTTTTCTTCACTCACCATGCATGCGGCTGCTGAGGTGGTACCCTTAGACGAGAAATGAAGCATGTTTGAAACCGGACGAAACAGGTGTTTCTTGTGTACAAATGATGGCGGAGGCTGTTGTGGGTACTCGGGCAGCCGTTGAAACCTGTCAAGTTCGTTCAGAACACCCTGAATACGCGCGTCTTGTTTATTGGTAGCAGCAACAGACATGTAGGTCAAGTCGTGAATAAAGACACCCAAGAAGGGAACCGCTGGACGATCGACACAAAACTGAGCGTGTCGACGGTACTGACAATAATTGTCTGATTCAGACATGAGGGTGCTCAGCATGTCTAATTGATTGATTTGCTTTTTGGGAATACACTCCCATGTGCGACGTAGGCGCTGTATAGGCGGTGTACCGAGAGCAGAGACGACAGCTTTCAGTGTTTGATAGTTGAATAAAGCCAGTAACTTGGAAGCCACCTTGACCCATCGGTTGAGGATCTCTGCGCGTCGACAGGCCTCTTGGGGTAATAAAATCGAGTGTTCAATCGTTCGTGTGATAAAATTGAAAAAGTCTGTGGAGGCTATGATTCGATTGTGAGGCGTGCGTGCTGAATGACACAAGAGTGCTTCCCGTGGAATGGCGCGGAATATGGCGGATTCGATCAGAGTAAGTTGGTAAGCAAATAAGCCAGGCGAAAACTCCATCATGGTCGGTATGGTCATTGCACTCATATAAAGAGAGCGGACCTTGGGAAGTATCCCGTTATCATCTTGCTGCTGTTGAAGATGACGATGCATGGCCAACAAGGGAGGTACAGGAATATTGGGTATATAGTCTCTAGTGGGAGATGGTGTAGGTATCGAAAGACTATCGGTTGTGGGTGTCTGTGCAGGAGCTAGATTGGATGGATCAACAACAGTTTGCGATAATACATCATCCATGGTAAGAAATAGAGAGCATGAATTTGCTTTTTTGGGTTGATTAAGATACTGGACAATGTCAACTGTCTCATCATCCTCTTCTTCGTCTTCTTCATCAATGACAAAATGAATCGAGTTTCCTCTTGTTCGTTTCAAGTTTTTAGTGTCGATGTGAACTGGTCGGGGTGGAACAGGTGGTTTCGGCCTATTTACAAGTATCTTTTCTAATTGGTCGATACTTTTCCTGATCAAATCAATTGAGTTTTTATATTCTGGCGGTCTATTTACAATATCTAACAATTGAAATAAACTTAGATCAAAGCAAGATAAGCTATAGTAGAATTACATTGACGTAAGAACTTTGTTTGATGTAATTGTTGAGTGGATAATTCGACAATAGAAAGAAAAGCAATAAACGCATCCTGAATCATAGGGCTTAGTGGTTATTTGGCTTCTCATTTTTATCTAGGTTATTACCTCTGTCTTTCCTTCTGTTAATAATTGTGTTGCATTGGTGAATTCATTCATTATCTATTTACAGCATATATATATATACACACACACAACAAGTAAAAGAGGAAAAAAAAAAAGAATGTGATTTATGTAGGCTGCATTTTATATTGTAGAAATAGACTAGTGTGACTATCGCGGCTAGAATTTACCGCACTTAAAAGTGATAAAGCCCTGAAGTGTTACTCTTAATGGTCAAATCCCAATTAACAATAAAAAGAGAGAGAGTATTGACTATAACACAATAAGGACAATCATTGAAAGATGATATTGTGTATTCGATTTTGATCATCAATTTCAGTTGCTAAAAATAACACTATGCATATGGTCGTCATAACTAGACTTGCTTTTTTTTTATAGGTCAGCAGAAGAATATAGATAGCATCTCTCTTTTTTTTATTTGCAACAGTAAAAAAGTATCATTAGAATTCACTGTGTTGGCTTATTGCTGTGTAATCAGGTACATACAAGGTACTATAATATAGTCTGAGCATATCATACTATCTCTTGTTATTCAAATAAGTAGATGTCGAAGCAAACAGATTCACTCAAAAGGTGTATCGTTATGAAAGATGTATAAGCAATTGGAAATAATCAAAGTGATAGAGTACCTTTTTTTATGCATCTACATCAAATTTCACAGAGAGAATGATTCACATTCTGATTGGCTAAAATTTCTGTATAAAAAATAATGTTTATTTCTTTGACCTTCTTTCTCTTTCTCAATTCTATAGAAATGTCTGTAAACGAAAATAAAAAGGCCCTTGTGTTTTCCATTTTGGAATTCTTGCAAAAGTCATGTGAGGATGGTACGATTAACAAAGATGACACCGAGGGTATTGAAGGTAATGTAGTATAAAGAGGAAATGTGGCCCCCTTTTTCTTACATAATGATACTTAGTTGCTATGCAATGTATTGGTGAAGCCTTTGGTGTAGATGCTTCTAATGAAGAACAACAAAAGCGTTACTCTACAAAGCCTGCTAATTTGCTTTCTATTTTTGATGTCTACTTGAACACTAAATCAAAAACATCAGCTACCAAGGTAAGATTTGTTCGCGGCAAGGCAACATTTTTCTAACCTTTACCCTTCTTTAATGCCAGGCAGCTGGCTCTACCAGTGCTGCTAATGCTGCTGCTAGTGCTCCTGTCGAAGGTAAGTTGTTCTTTTTGTATTGTATAAAACGAAAATGATTAACCTTGACAGCGTAGATGTATGTATAAATAACGTGCGTGCGCGCGTGACGACAAATAAGAAATATGTAAAATAACCCTACTTATAACTTAGAAAACCACAGTGAGTGAAGAAGATAAGAAGGAAGCAGAAATGAAGAAAGTGATGGGTAATCGCAAGGTTGCTGAACGCAACTATCCAGAAGCCATCAAACTCTATTCTGAGGCCATCGCCCTTAACCCTCATAACGCTGTCTTTTATGCTAACCGGTAGGTTTGACACACGTTGAGAATAGTAAAATAATATACTTACTCTTTTTAAACTAGTGCTGCCGCATACAGTCAACAAGGAGACCATGAAAAGGCTGTTGAAGATGCCAAAAAGGCTTTGGACATTGATCCCAAGTATAGCAAAGCATACAGCCGCATGGGGTAAAAGAAAACAACGAGTATTTAACCATTTCACTGATGATTTATGTGGTTAGTCATGCTTACTTTTGCTTGAACAAATTCAATGATGCTGTTGACGCTTATAAAAAGGGATTAGAACTTGATCCTGAAAATGCCACATTGAAGAACTCATTAGCTACTGCTACTGCCAAAGCAAATGCTTCTAGTGTAGAGCGTTCTGCCGAGCCATCTCCAGCTGGTGGTTTACCCAACCTGGGTGCAGGTGGTATGCCTGACTTGGGATCTTTATTGAACAACCCTGCTTTGATGAACATGGCACAACAAATGATGCAGTCTGGTGCTCTTGAAGGCTTAATGAATAACCCTGCTGTTGCTAGAATGTATGTAGAAAGGAAAAAGTAAAATGAATGTTGTGTTGATATTATTGATATTAGGGCTCAACAAATGATGAGTGGTGGAGCACCTCCAAACTTGAATGAAATGATGAATAACCCAGAAATGATGAGAATGTGAGTATGATTACTTAGTTACTCGATTGAGATTAATGTATGGTTTATAGGGCGCGTGAGGCTATGAATGGCATGAATAATAACAACAACAACAATAACAATAATAACAATGGAAATTAAAAAGAGAATTTACAAGTGTATTTAAAATGAACAATAAATTACAAGCAAAAAAACAACAACTTTTTTTTTTTTTTTTTAATCTTCTTCGTCAGTTTCATTCAACCATTCAATAAACTTTTCACTCTTTTTTTCCAAAACGCTACCCTTTTCAAGTGTATTATACCATCTTATGAACACGTCTTCTTCTACCATTTCACAATCATACCAATGTGATAATGCTGTCACTGTCTTATTGACCATCGCTGGCTTACGATGATTCACAAACTGTTCCCAGGTCTTGAGTAGTAACAGTTGATCTGCTTCACTCTTGACAAACTATAACATGACCAGATTAGTGCTTACTTATCTTTAGTTTCTTTCTTTCTTTTTCTTACCGTCTTAAAGAGGTGTTCTCTTGATTTTAAAATTGACAAAATATTGGATGTTTCGGGCACGTCTTCTAATAAACTAACAAGGAGAATGAACAATAACTGTTTCTTTGACAAGTTGTTCCTCATCTCAATCCTAGTCACTTCCTTGGTATCTTCCATAAGAGTTCCTCTTATGTTTGCATTATTGATCGGCTTCAAGAAGAATTTCTTCAATTCCATAATAATAGACTCTATCTGGCTTATTTTATTAGGCGATGCTGGCTTGCCTTGTAAAGTACCATTTGAAGCCATTGGGGTTATGCTTGTAGGTAGAGGGCTATCAGCAGCAGAAGCAGTAACAGCAGATTGACTATATTTTTATAGTAAGTTTCCTTTTTCTTGATTAACGTGACTCTTTTTTACCTTTCAAGTTCTTCTTGCTCTTCCTTGGACAGCTTTACCACTTTCATCCATGACTTTTCATCACTCGCAGCAGGCATAGGCGCTGACTTCTTGTTAACCTTGGGTGTTCGACATTGATGTTCTGTGAATGTCGGACGTCGAAGCTCTTCTACAGATGCCTTTAGCATTGTATCATCCTCTTGCTTGGTAGGTCTAGCATTTCTCCAATTGGAATGACGCACATCTTCTTCAGAAGAAGAGGTTCTCAAATGACTAAGTCGTTCAGCTGTTGCAGATACCGGATCTATTGGTGCTACGCTCTTGGCTCGCCATCCACCTTCTCTATCTGGTTCTGGTTTATTGCTATTCCTCCATGATCCATCTCGGTCTGATTCAACTGGTTTGCCTCTCCAAATGCCTTCTCTATTTGATTCCGGTCTCTGTCTTCGAGGTGAATCTCGTTCAGGGCTGTTCTGAGATGTATCGGCCTTGCTCCTCCAATGATACTCACTTGTGACATTTAGATTACGTTAATCAGCTTTTTTTTTATCATTTACCTTGATCGATTAGATGGCTCGACACCCTTTTGTCTACCATTGTTGTTACCATTTCTCCAATTTGGCTCATGTTCTGTATCTACACTCTCTTCACGTCGCTCCATAGGCTTAATAGGCCGTTCTTTTAACTCTGCCTCTCCATGTGCTATATATAGAAAATGAGTATTAGCAACAATATAAGACATGAAAAACAAATATCATACCAAAATGACACTTGGGACCGTACTGACAAAATCTTTCTCTCATAAACTTTTCGCACAGTTTGGTCTTGAATAGCTGATTGTTTTCAGCAGGTGATTCTTCTTTAGCAGCTTGACCTTCTGGCTTACCACGCAACTCGCCTATACCATGAGCAAAATGGCATTTGGGGCCATAAGGACAACTTCCTTCTGTTTCGTATCGTTCGCATAATCGTGTCTTGTAAAGAGGATTATTTTCTGCAGCTGAGGAAGTGGAATGATGATTACCAAAAGACTGTGGTGACGATGGTTGTTGTTGTTGTTGTTGTTGTTGGGGTCTTGTTGAGTTTTGCTCCGTTTGCTGCGCTCGTTGTTGTAATTGCTGCGGCTGTGGCGATTGAGGTTGTTGTTGTTGTTGTTGCTGTTGTTGTTCTGCAGGTAATGCTCGATTATCCTGTCTCTTTCTTTGTGGACGAAGTTGTTTGGCTTCAATAAAAGTTTGAGCATGCTTAAATGCGTCTTGCATGCTTTTGAAAATCACTTTGTCTGCTGCTGCTGCTTGATTAAACCATTGCATATGAACACCTTGTGCATTCGGTAATAGGCGAGTATGGTGGTCTACTAACTGCGCCAAATGATATTTTACTCTCTTTGCTCTAGTTTATAAAAAAAAAGTTATATAAATTACATTTAGCTTTATAAAGATGAACTTACTTCGTGCCTGAAAGGTATCGAAGTTCAATAGCAAATCCTTCTTCAATACGAAGTTCAGTGGGCCTTAGACCTGTTGCTTCAAATGTTTCTCTAAGAGAGCATCTAATTGATTATTTAGTTTAAAATAAACATTATATTGTCTCTTTTTTTTTTTTTTTTACTTTATGGTGTCTTCATTTCCAATAACTTGTCCTTTTGGACAAAACCAATGTTTTTTATTAGTAAATGTATCATTTAATAGTAAATATTCTATATTATTGTGTCTTTGTATGCGATAAATAATTAGTCCTGCGTATAAATTGTTTTGTGAAGGCTTGTCCATAGAAGTTGATTACTACTTTTTTAACCTTTCACTCTTAAAAAGATTTTTTTGGTCTCCCAATGTCCTTTTTTGAAGTTAAAACACAGACAGAGTTAAAATGGGGTGTCCAAAGTGGTACGGTTGTACACTTCTTCGAGGAATTTTCGTACACTAAAAGAAAAAGCTGTACACCTTATTTCGTACAGTGGTGTTTACAATGGCTTTTCATCCAAACAGTCTTGAAACTTTAACTCAGAATATTAGCAGAAACCTTATAAATCGCTAATGTAAATATTATTACACATCTCACCAATTCTTGATGTCAATGTTTCTTCCTTTAAAAGCTTCTCTCTTTTGAGTTTACTCTTGCATACCGACCAAAATTGGTTCAATAGGATTGAATTCCGGAGAATATGGTGGGAGATAAATTCAACCATAATCTCTTTGTTCAATATATTTCTGAATATCCTGATGAATATGAATAGGAGCACTATCCATGACGACATAGTGCCCTTTAAATTGCTCATGCAAATCAAGTACATCCAAGGTTGTAGCCACAAAGCTAAAGTAATGACCAGTGACAGTACTACCTTTACCTTTACTGGCAGCTGGCGCAGCAGCTCCTCCGGCTTTTCTTAGAAGGTTTGGCTCTCTTTGGGCGTCTTACACTTATATTGACAATACTATAGGAAGCGATGGCACCAAGAGTTCTAATATTGTTAGCTCTTGTTTTCGGGACAGCTACAATGGCTCGCTCGCCTTTTTTGGCCCAAGCTATGGAGTGGTTCATATTTATATTAAAACTAGTTCGTCTATGAAGATACGGTTACTCATGTAGTCCATGTCTGTTTGCTTCCACCAGCGCCGAACCCGTTCTTTTCTCTCCTTGATCTTCTCCGGGCTATTTTTTTCAACTGAATGGAAGTAGGCACATTTTACGTTGATACACTCCTTCTTAAAATCGTAAAACAAAGTCTTGGAAACTTTAGGGTCCCAAATTGGGAAGTAAGACTTTCCATCATTTGATCGGAGACTAGAGAAGGGTTTTCATCAATCAACTCAATAGATGATTCTGATGCTCTTCATTTAAAATAGCTAGTCTGCCTCTCGGTCTACCACTTCCTTCTTTTCTTGTAAAAATATTATCACCATCTTCGAATTTCTTCTTCCATCCTTGAACTGCTGATTGTGGTACCATAAGTTCCGCAGCAGCCTTATGTAAACTCAAACCCTTCTCGTACAAGTAGAAAAAAAACTTCTTATAGCTACGATATTCTCTTGATGCTACACAGTATCCCAGTGCTTGTCGATCAGCTATCTCCTCTTCTGGCTTTTCAGTTTTTATCCTTATCGTTTTTTCAGATAGGAAAAAACGACGATAAGCAACAGGCATGAAAATAGACAGATAGACGGACACAGAGACCTGGGGTTAAAAATCGACATGGAAATAAACAGAGAAACTGAAATGGCCATGTTGCCGAGACGAAGACTAAGGATGTGGTTATAGGCTTTCTAGCCGTGTTTTGTTCTCAGTAATATAAAAATAAATAAAAAATTCTTCTAATTGTTTTCTTTACATCTTCATTGTATTTTAATTATATTTATATTGCCAGTTTGATCAACAAAGAACCAAGGCCGTTCAAGAGTAATTATGATAAGTTCGTATTTTATATCAAAGGATATCTCACCGGACAGTCTTAGGTTAGGCAGACACTTTAGGTAGTATGCAGTTGTAAAGTGACACCACATGTAGTGTCCCAAGGAAACACCTGTAACAAGTGACACCACATGTAGTGTCCCAAGGAAACACCTGTAACATTAGCCTTCTCGTGGATTTCCTCGTGCGCGTAGTGTTTACCGAAATTATCGGTTGATAAATACTAGAAAAGAAACAAGTAAGCTACTATTACTAGAAAAAAGTAGCGCGTCATTACATTAATTTTAAAACTTTTTACTACTCTCTCACTCGGTTGTGCTGTTTATGAGGCTTATTCCAATAGCCTTATCTCTACCGATATTGCTTTGCTCTTTATCAGTAACGTGTCGCCAGTAGTCAAGTGTTGTGGTCAAATAAATAGCCTAATTGAAAAAGCGAGGCTCAGTTTATTAAACGAGTCTTTGAGCAAATTACCCTAAATTTATTCATCTTCATATTGACCGTCCACTTATGAAGGGCGTCATCTTCGTGTTTATTTGCAACTGCATTCACCGCTGAAATGTAATCTTCCTCAGCAGCTTACTTCATAGCAAATGAGTACGATCCTTCACGAAAAAAAATTGGCGAGTCCATTCTGTTCTTTATATTTTTTTAGAGCCACGTCTTCGCTTCCCTGTACGTTCATTATTAGCTTTTCTGTCTCCTAACTATCCAAACGCTGGCAAATTTACACTGTTGAAGCTTTTGCTTTGTTTCGTGTTTTCATTTTGAAAGATATTTATATTTTGAGAAATACTCCATGCATCAGAAAATACACCAGAAGTTAGCCTAATTCTACGGGCACTACCTCTACCCATTACATATGATGCCTTTCAACAAAACCTTTGAATGCGTAGCGTCAAACTAAACACGACTTTATAAAATCACCATCTTGGTTTGTTTCTTTTCAAGAAGAAGAGATAAAGCAAATGTTGTTATTTCTTTATTTGTTCTAATTTTATGTTGTCAATTGGTCAAAAAAGACCACTATGATAGTTTCGTATTTACATATCGGTTGATTTGATCTGTTTTGTGTAACTAAGCCATAAGTGGATCTCAAGTAGTCAAACATGATCATAGCGTACACATGCTTTACAGTTTCTATCTTCAAAAGCGTACAATGAAAAAGATCAAGATTTATGATTCCCACTTAAAGAAAAATATGTTTCGAATAGCATTCACTTTATTGACACGTTGAAGACAACTTGGCAAAAAAGAGGATCTACACGCAGATATTTTTCATTGGCCGTTGAGATTTAATTAATACGTGAGGAATTTTGTTTTTTATTAAACTCAAAAAACAGCGACGATTCTATTTAAATAAGTGCCTTTTCACTATTTTAGACTTTTTTTTTTCACTTTTAAATTAAATGATGGCTATTGACTCTGGTTTCTTGGATCGTGAACATCCTGATACAATTGTTCTTTTTGATGTCGATGGTACATTGACGCCTGCACGTAATGTAAGTTATAATCAAAGTTAATATCTTTTCATATTGAACTTTTTATAGTTTATCTCTCAAGAAATGAAGGATTGTTTGGCAAATCTACGAAAGAAGGTTGCTATTGGATTCGTAGGTGGATCTGATATCAGTAAACAATATGAACAACTTGGAAGCACCAGTAATGTATACAATTGATCACTTGTCACTTTATGTTTATTTATTATAATAGTCTTGGAAGATTTTGATTTCTGTTTTGCTGAAAATGGTCTTACTGCTTATCGTTTAGGAAAACAGCTGGCATCTCAGGTAAGATTTACATGTGTTGCATTTTTCTAAATACTTACATGTCTGCAGAGTTTTATTCAATGGATTGGTGATGAAGAATATAACAAGTTGGTCAACTTCATCTTGCGTTATATTGCTGATTTGGATATTCCCAAAAAGAGGTACGTTTATCATGTTTCAAAAAGAAGTGTTTATTAATATGATCTAAAGAGGTACATTTATTGAATTTCGTAACGGAATGATCAATGTGTCACCTATCGGACGTAACTGCTCAAGAGAAGAACGTAATGAATTTGAAAAGTACGATCTTTCAATCCGCATTCGAGAAAAATTCGTTGAAGCACTCAAAAAGGAATTCTCACATCTTTCATTGACTTATTCTATTGGAGGACAAATCTCTTTTGATGTATTCCCCACAGGATGGGATAAAACTTACTGTTTGCGTCATCTTAAAGCCGATGGTTTCAAAAACATTCACTTCTTTGGTGATAAGACATTTGAAGGTGGTAACGATTATGAAATTTATACTCATCCCGAAGTCATTGGCCATAGCGTAAAGTGTCCTGAAGACACAATGCGTATCTTGTCTGAATTATTTCCTTAATAAAATGCTTATTGTTGTTATTGTCCGGAACTCCCACTTTCTTCTTTTCCGAGAAATGATATAAATGGTAGTTTGTACTTTTTTCCCCAAAAAAATCTATATAAGTACCTCTCTTTCTTTCCCTTTCTCTTTTTATAAAATATGGTCAAAGGATATGCATCCTCAGTTTATAGTCTCAAAAGCACAAGAAGTGCAAAGAGCGGTAAATCCTTTCTTTCCTTATCAGAATCATCCACAGATTCTTTATGGAGAAATATTAAAAATTGGATTCCTTCTTACAGCAGAAAAAAGAAGAGCGATAATGATTCGATAAGCACATCATCTTTTACTTCAATCAATCGGTTGAAAAGGTTATTTAACAATAAACAGATATCCCCTCGTGCAAGCTTTGACATGGAAGTCTCTACAGAAGATTCAATATTAGAAACAAGTTCGACTTTAAACTCAACTGGACCTGTTGGCATCCTGATTAATAGAGAAAAAGATTCAGAAGAAGCGATAAAAGAAAGAAGAGAAAGAAGAAGACGTAAAAGAAGAGAAAATATGCTAAAACACTATCACACAGTGGATCACGAATGTTCCTCTTCGTCTTCTGACACTTTACTGACGCCACAAAATGAAGTTTCCTTTCAGATGAATGACCCAAGAATCATGTTTTTAGAACCAAGTCCAGTACCAAGGTTTCGTAATGTAGCGCCTCCACCTCCACCTTCACCGCCTTATATGAACATAATCATTGACGAAGAGTTGAGTAATAATAATAATGATATCATTAGCATCATTCAACCCTTTGAGGATGACTCAACACCTACTATCCTGACGCCCAAGAGTATTATCAATCAAACCAAACAGAGCTCAAACGAGTATTCGACGGATGAACATGAACGACGTATTTCATTACTTATCGAATCACTCAAATTGAATCAAAACAAAAAGAAATACAAGCTTTATTTCCATGAGCCTTATTTTAGAGGGCAAACACTAAGACTATCACTTGAAAACACAATACCAGAAGACCACATTATCCTATTCAAATTTTTGACAACCAACACAAATAATAAAGTGGAAAGGTACTTTGTTAGGCCGAGCGCAGGCAAAATAGTCGACTCAAGTGAGACAGATATCATGATCTTTTTAAATCAAATTCCACCTCAACAAACAAAGGATACCCTCATGATCCGCTGGGCTGTTGTTCAAAGAAATACTGAAATAGAGGCATGGCTAAACAAGCTGCCCGAGTCAACAAGAAGAAGATGGATTGATATGTTGGATGAGCAATGGCCAAACCAAGTGACAATAAAACTAACAAAAATAAAGGTTGAATTTGTTTAATGTTTAACACAACACATGTTGTGCACTGTTGTATAAATAAAGTGTTTCGTTCATCAACACTTCAATACTGCTTCCTCCCTGCACACTCACTTTCTCGATAAGATATTTTAGCCATGCTGCAATCCTGCTTCCTTTGTTTTTGTTGAAGGGCCATCCAGTAAATTGGATGATGCCAGAGATTGTGCCGACACTGTAATGAGGCCCCATGGATATAAACATGGCCGGACTGGCACTATGATACGGAGCCATCTCTTGTCCGCTCAACACTCTTGATAGATTACGTACACAGTGCATGGCCTGCATATGAGCTGTATAATATAGTTTAGGTTCTCCGATGTTATTGATGTCTCCTATCGCAAACACATTATCCGTTCCTCTCACATTCAATGTCCTTTCCACATGGATATATCCTTTTTCATCTAACCAGTCTGCATGTGACTCTTTAAGGAACTCTGAATTAGGCTTCACACCGATACAGTTATAGACCAAGTCTGCTTTGATCTGCCTATGCGTCTTATCTGTTTCATATATATCATCTGCTTTTTTCTCTGCCTTTTCATTCATGATCAACACAATGTTTCCTCGATGCTCCAAAATACGCTGTGCATGTTTGCCTAGGTTCGCTGGTGCGCTGGACAACACTTGCTCGCCGCTGTTGATCAACGTAATGGCCTTTTGTGGCGATCGGTACGATATTTCTCCGACTACCTCTACTCCAACGGGACCTCCTCCGATACACAAGATGCTATCTGCGGCCAAGTACGCCTGTCTTTGTTCCTTCAAGTAAGCTAATCGTGTTTCAAGAGTAAGAGTATGCGTGATGTCATTTGTTTTCCATGGGTCAGCGTAGCTTGATCCAGTACAGATCGCCACATAATCGTAATCAATACGTATAACCTCATCTTCTCTTGCCGCAACAAGTACTGATGAACTGATGTATTAGAAAAAAATAGAGAGACAGCCCCCTCATACGTACCTTGGTTATCCTTTAGGTCCTGAACACTTCCAAGCACAAACTTCACATTCATCTTTTTCAAGATAGTCTCATAATCAAAGGTGATATTCATAAAGTGTTTATGAAATGCCTCGTCAGTCTCTTCATACAAAACTGAACATAGTGCTGGTGTATATTCAAAAAATGCCTAATATACTACAATAAGCTCATGATATTTATTTCTTTTTTTTTTTTTTTTTTTTTTTTTTTTTTTTTTTACTTTATTATCCACAAGAACGACGTCCATATCAGAAATCTTTGATCGTCTTAACCTTACTGCGATCATAAATCCAGCTGCACCGCCTCCTAATATAACTAGTTTTTTCATTTTATATGTACAAGAGGAAAAAAAGAGAGAGAAAAGTCTTTTGCGCGACACAATCTAAAATGTGTAGCCAATGAATTTACTTGTTTCTTAAAGAGAGCATGAAAATCAACAATGAAGGTTCCATTTTTTTTATTATAAAACACTATAGCCTTTATGTGGTGTATTCACAGGGGCTTGGAACTTTTGGTTATTTCTTACTAGATTTCTCACTGATAGATCAAACAATGCATTCGATAAGAAATATATATACTTGCTAAAAGACCTATGTGCTGGGCTTAAATGAATAGAAGAGATACAAGCGTCCCTTCTCCGCTAATGAATTTCTGTTGCACTACAATTTTATGATCATTTTCCCCTTCTTTTCTTCTTCTTCTTCTTTTTCTCTCTTTCTCTCTAAAAAATAATGCGTAAAAGTACAACAAAAGGTTCAAATAAAAAAACAGTATGGAAAGGGATTCAAAAGAAAACATCAGAAGCAACCATCAAAAAGTCTCAAGATACTGATCAATCATCAACCAAGGTAATTATTTCATATAGGATCAGGATGTGTATAATAACTTCTTTCAATAGACAGATACCATCAGATCAAGGTCTTCTTCAATAACTAGCATAGATGATTTTGAAGACGCTGTGCAAGATGATATAGACGATGAAGATGACGAAGATGATGATTATTTTCAAGACGAAAAGGCATCAAATGAACCAGAGAAACCCATAGAGACAGAACAAAAGCAAGAAAAAGAGCAAGAGCAAGAGCAACAGCAGCCATCAGAGATGTCTTTTATTTTACCTGCTTTGCAAAACCATGGATACGTATCTGATGAAGAAGATGATGATGATGTATCTCTAAAGGATCCTAATGAGCCAGTAGAGGAGTTACCACAGCTCGATGAAATCAAGTTGGAACAAGAAGAAAAGGCAAAAGATGAGAAAGAAGAAGAAAAGACAAAAGATGACGAAGAAAAGGCAAAAGATGAACAAGAGGAAAAAGTAAAAGAAATCGAACAACTTGAAATCGCATCTACTCCCATAGAACTCAAGTCAGGTTCTACTGAAAAGCCTGCTACGTATGAACCTATCCCGGTTGAGAAGCCTAAGGTGGAGCAAAAGAAGATAGAAATTGATGTAGTAGAAGAAAAGCATGATGTTCACACACCAGAGTTGGTTCCTGAACACAATACGTCCAAAAATGATGTACAAGAAAAATCTACTGCTATTGAAAAAATTACAGACAGCGACGAACAAGACACCTCTGTTTCTCATACAAGTGGTGAGCAGCCTAACCACTTGGCTAGTATTCTTCCAGCTGTTGAAGAATCTCTCAAGAATATGTCATCTTCAACTACTGTGAAGAAATCCGTGGAAGAAGAGCTGCCATCAGAGGAGAGAGAACGAGCAAGTCGAAGCAGGGAGTTTGAGTACTCTATTGAGGATCCTATTGATTTAGACATGTTTAGAGATAATGTTATTGCTATTCAGTCGGTTGATCCCAAGGATATACCCATCAACGACCTTAAGCCTCGTCAACAGGAAGAGGCAGGTAATGTATATGTTTATTTAAATTCAAACAAGTACTTATTTCTCTTTTGGACGATAGATCAACCTATTAGAGATGGAATGAAATATTTGTTTGATAACCGGTTTATGAAAGCTAAAGCTATATTTCAAACAAAGGCAAGTATTGATCCTCTCTATGCACTCGGGCTGGGAGCAATGGCCTTTATCAAGGCTATTATGACATACCACGAAAACGATAAAGAAACCGCCATGACTGCACTAGCTACAGCTTATACCATCGCTAAGGCGCAGATTGATAATACATCCTTCAAGAAGCCATTCAAGGATACTGTCACTCAATATTTTACCTCTTTATTATCATCCAACAGCACCGGATTACCTACGAACCCACCCGTATCCACCATGCCCAACAGTAGCGGCGGTATTGCCGATCCGAATTCCTTTATGCCCAATGGATTACTCAGAGCTCATGTCATCAAGGCTGAATGTTGTTTATTGATGGGTATTCTTCAGATGACTCAAGAAAGTGTTGTCGGTTACTTGAAATGTGGATTAAATATAAGACGAGGTTCGTTTTTGATAGGGATGAAATGTGATATACTTTGGCTCATCATGACGGTTTTCATTAGCATATCATAGTTATAGCATTGTATGGCAAGAATATAAGCGCATGGGCCAAGAATATACGAAATATATGGATCGTGATACTGTTTCCGCCATTCAGTTTGGTATTGGCTCGGTGCATCTCATCTTGTCTTCCTTACCACCCAAGATCTTGAAGATCTTTTCTCTTTTAGGATGGAAGAGCGATAAGCAGCTGGGATTCGCTTTATTGAAGCTCTGTTTAGAAGGTCGAGGCATTCGTGCTCCTTTAGCCTCTTTGACGTAAGAATTTATAATGCAACAAAATCATATAATAACACTATTTATTAGGTTACTTGCTTACTATTCTGTTCTGACATCATTTACTCCTCAGCTGTATACAAAAGAGATGATGAATCCTGCCATCGAATGTCTCTTGGACGCTCAATCAAACCATCCCAACTCTTGCTTCTTCCTCTTTTTTGCTGCTCGTATCGCCAGAGTCGCCAAGAACTTGCCACTATCAACCCAATCATTCACATTTGCAGCAGAATCAAGTAAGGGCGAATGGACCGAAGTAGCAATGAAGCAGTTATCCGATTATGAGATTGGGTTCAACTTAGCACTAGAATTAAACTGGAAGGCAGCCGCTGAATACTTTGATCAACTCAGCCAGGAAAAGTATTGGTCTCCGGCCTTCTCCAAATACTTTGTAGGCGCCTGCTACGAGATGCTGGGTCAAAGAACCGAGGCGATTCTAGCATTTGCTCAAGTGACAGAATTCGCCAAGGATAACGGCAAAAAGACATACATTGACTCTTATGTGGACAAAAAAGTCGAGTTCTTTCAAAAGAGTGGATATCAAGATATGGACTTCAGCTTGCCCGGTTTGGAAATATTCCTTGTCCTGAATGCCTTTGAATATATGGATAAGGAATTATTGGAGTCATGTCTTGAAAAGGTACAACACACGCTTGAACTGATTTATGAACGTGAAAAGATCGAGTACAACATTCGTCTTCGTGAACTGGTCCCTGCTGCAGCACCACCAGACTATTATGACCAACGATCTGTGTTGTTATTAACCAAGGCATCCATCTTGAACTCACTCGGTCGTCATAGCGAAACGATTGCTCATCTCAATTGGATACTGGATCATAAGGACTGTATCAAACACGAGACTTGGGTTGTGCCATTTGCATATTGGGGTAAAATGTTGACTTTCGTATATAGATTGTGTTTTGCTTAACTTTTATATATAGAATCAGGCATCACTGCTTGGGGATTAGGTAATTACACAAAGAGTCGTAAGCTATGGCAACTGGCTATGACTTGTACAAAATACGATTTTGAATACCGTATGGCGGTTCGTTTGAGTTTGGCGCTTAGTAAATGTGATGAAATGGGTATTACTCATATTGATGATAAAGAATTGAAAGGGACAAGTACAAATAGCCGAAAGCGTATGCCCGTCCTAAGTAATACCCCTCAAGTGGCTTAAATAATATACATCATACGCCTAAAGTATCTCTTTTAATTATTCTAAAGAGTCCCATTGCATTAAAATAAACAGTGATCACTAATCATGGATATACATGCATTATAAATACTTTTCTAGCTCACTACGACTGGCATTGAGAAGCCAAAATTCGTTTTCGTTACCAGAGAGAATGGTAGCATTAGCACCTGAGCCGCCTACAGAGGTCTGATAGCAATCAAATCCTTCATTCTTCAAGTTTGACATGACCTTATCAACCACTTCTTGACTTGTTTCTAAACATAAAATGTTTAATATTTTCAATATTCATTCAGCATGAGTATTGCTTACCATTAGGGATAAAGGTAACTGCACAGCCTCCTCCTCCTGCACCAGTTAGTTTCGTCTTCAAGTTTGATTCTTCAGTAATCGACTTGACTTTCTCCAAGCTAGGGTGACTCACACCAAGAGCAACAAGGAGAGCATGGTTCAACACCACAAGATCTTCCAATTCCTTCATCAATTCATCTTCTGTCATCTCTCCCAATGCCAATCGCTTGAACGCGTCTCGGCAGCGAATCGAGATACCGTCCATTGCGTCCAAGATAGGATTGATGATGGTACCATACTTTTCTTTTCTATCACGAGCAAAGGCGACAAGGGCACTTGTTGATCTAGGCACTTTAGTATTTGTCAGGAGCAGTCTCAACGATTGAAATCCTTCTAGAGTAGCAAACCCTTCGCCACGCACAAACGTCTTTGCACCCCCGTAGGTCGATACCGCATTGTCAACACCACTTGGGTTGCCGTGGATGACCTGTTCTGCTCTAAACGCATACGAGTTGATCATGTCAACGTACTGGTCGCACTTGGCGGATTGTCTGAAATCGACAGGTATCAAATCGTTGAGTATAAGTAATGCGGTGGTGATGGCGACGGAGTAACTGGCAGAACTTCCGAGACCAGCGCCAACAGGTAAGAAGGATCGAATGGAGATGGTGAAACCACGGTCGATGCGGCCTCCCTTAGTTTGCATAATATTCAATAGATATAAAAAGGCCATCAATGCAGACTTTTGTGCATTGTTTTCATGGACGTTGCATAGAGTCTCCATTTGTTGTGCAAGCGTAGCTGGCATGGCACTAGGATGAAGGGTATCTACAGATGGGCGTTAGTCTTTTATTTTCTTCTCTCTTGTGTGCGTACCTGAATCAGGGTAATCTACTCCCAAGGGTAACTCTTCAAGCTTCCATACTCGTTCGACTCCAATATCAGGTAAATTGATTCTTATGGTATTATCGTCAGTGTGTTCAAGATAAAGGTATGAGCGAAGACCGAGAGATGCAGCTACTGCTGTCTTTAAAGAGAGAGGATGAGATTGCGGTTTTTTTTTCCCCCTTTGTTATACCTTTTGATAGACAACTGAGTGTTCTCCAAACAAGATAACTTTGCCAGGTGAAGAAATAAGGATACGTTTGTTCAAGGTGACCATGGTTAATAAAGAAGAAAAAAGTTTGATTTGCTGCCAAGTAAAAAAAAAAAAAAGGGGGACACCAATTACGCAGTTTGAAAACGCGTTGGTTTTGCATCGTTACTTTGTAATTTTACTTTTATAGTAAATATGGACTATAGTAGTAGCAGTAATGGTTGTGAGAAAAGTTTTGTACTTTGATATGTAACTTTCCTTAAAGTGGCCAATTGCAATCCATACTTTATTCATTGATACATGTCATAAGTCAATACAATGACAATTACACTCATTGTAAAGCATGATAGATCCATCTATACACTGATACTCTCTCTCTTCCAAAAGACAGAGAAATCATTTAAAGGCTACAAACAGGTTCAAGCCCCGCCAAAAATAATTTTGTGACTTCCTGGATGAAGAGTAAAATTTTTTGTCTGGCGCCCAAGCCCTTGTTTCCTTCTTTCTCTTTTATAGTAAAAATGTCTGCTGCTGCTGTATGTATAACTTGAAAAAAAATAGAGACAATGATATTGACTTGACCACTGTAGGCTAAGTCTGCTACCAAGCCCGGTTTGGAAGAACAAGTTGAAGCCAAGTAAGTAGAGAGCGAGATGCGTCGAGAGTTGCGGATGAGCTGACATATATATTCTATAGGATCCACCGCATCCGTATCACCTTGTCTTCTCGTAACGTCAAGAACCTTGAAAAGGTTGCCAGCGACCTCATTCAACGTGCCAAGGACAAGCAGCTCAAGGTCAAGGGTCCCGTTCGTCTCCCCACCAAGGTCCTTCGCATCACCACCCGTAAGTCTCCTTGTGGTAACGGTTCCGAAACCTTTGACAAGTTCGAGATGAAGATCCACAAGCGTTTGATCGACTTGCACTCTCCCTCTGAAATCGTCAAGCAAATCACCTCCATCTCCATTGAACCCGGAGTTGAAGTTGAAGTCACCATTGCTTAAGTGCAAAAAACACTGCTTGAATAAATTGTAATTTCTCTCTCGAATCGTTTGTTTTTTCATTGATCAAGGGAAAGGATTTTGATGACGGGTGGCTTAGCTAGGAGAAGGAGTACACTTTAGGACAGAATCATAGTTACACAATGCTCTATTTAAGAAAAAGAGAGAGACAAGAACGAATAAGCCACGGTCACAAAGGGAGAGAGACTATTTTGTACAGTTTGAGTAACAGTGTGCCTATTGGCGCTGTTTAACATACTAGTTGCTTTAACTAAATTTGCAGAAATTAATGTTTAATTTTTCCTTCTTTTCTTTTATTTCCTTATTGATACCCTTTTTCATTATTAAACATACAAAACAATGGTTGATTTGATATACAACAATTCAGAAAGCGTAGAATCATGTCAAGATAAAACAAAAGAACAAGTGCTGGATGGTTTATTATCAAAAGTTGGATATGGCATATTTCATAAAAAGCTACTGGTAATAACACACATTCTCTTCTTGTGTCTTGCTAAAAGGCTACATCTTTTATAGATATTATGTGGATTAGGCTGGCTTGCTGATAATGTAAGAATATATATATAATTTTAATGCGCAGTATACCAAAAGTTGACTATAAATATAAATAGATGTGGCTGCAGGTAAAGGACAACAACTTTCTTATTGTTTATCATTTATCAACTAATATTCATAAAGACAATTGCTATCGTCTTACCTCGTGTTCAAGGTAAGTTGGAGCATACATGCATATGCCTATACTTACCGAGTTTGATAGAACATTATTCAATTTCAGATAATCTCATTGGAATACTATCCAGCTCCTTGTTTGCTGGCATGACTTTCGGTGCCTTCTTTTGGGGGACTTATTCTGATGCAAAAGGCAGAAGAGTACCTTACACCATGACACTCTTGATTACATCTGTGTTTGGAACGCTTTCAAGTTTTACCTTCAACTTTTTCACACTATGTCTCTGTTTATTCTTCCTTGGCTTTGGTGTTGGAGGAAATATGCCTACGGATGGTAAGATCAGAACGGCCCTAGATATAAATATAGGATCTTACTCCCGTTTTAGGCGCGCTCTATTTAGAATTCTTACCCAAAGAGTATCATTATTTGCTGACATTCATGTCTGTCTTCTTTTCACTTGGTGCGGTATTGGCATCTGTCTTTGGTTACGTGATTTTGCCGTGTGAAGGGCCATGTGATGATAATCGCTGGAGGATGATGCTCTTTGTCATTGCCATGATGACATTCTTTATGCTTGCCATTCGCACCTTCTTACTCAAGCTGCCAGAGACTCCCAAGTTTCTGATGAACCAGGGTAAAACAAACGAGACGATCATTGTGTTACAGGATATCGCAAGGATGAATGGCGGTCATGTTCATATCGATAAGGATGATCTATCTGCATCAGTGGCATGTGAAGGCTATGAGGAGCTGCATGATACGACTGATGAAGTCAGCCCGATGCTGCTTGAGGCACAGGATGAGGCTGACAAACAAGAGAAAAGCACACAGGCGTTGAAGGAACTGTTGGGACCAAAATGGAGAAAGACGACGCTGCTTATATGGTTGATTTGGACATTTACGTCAGTAGCTTATACCATGTTTAACGTGTTTCTGCCCAAGTTTTTGGAGACAGTGCAAAGTGAAGAAGCAAAGCCAACCTTGGCAGAGGTCTATTGGGATTATTTAATTTATTCCTTAGCTGGAATGCCTGGCTCTGTGGTAAGTAAAATGATAGACATGTATATACAGACTAATATAAATGCATATATGTAAATATAGATTGCGTCGTATCTTGTAGAGACATCATTTGGCAGAAAAGGAACCATGGCCATATCTGCTATAGGATCATCCTTGTCCCTGCTTGTTTTCTCAGTGTTCAAGGCTCGTCTGGTAATGGTCCTATCCTCTTCATCTGTATCCTTTCTTGCTACGCTATTATATGCAGTTATTTATGGATATACTCCTGAAGTGTTCAACACATCTGTAAGAGGAACCGCAGTTGGCACTGCATCGGCGCTTGGAAGAGTAGCTGGCATCATTAGTCCTCTACTTGCTGGGCTCTTATTTATCGTCAACACGTCTCTACCGCTTTATGTGAGCGTCGGTGGTTATTTAATTGTTGGTGTCTGTATACTCATGCTTCCCTTTGAAACAAGAAGAAAATAAACCTCTTTATTATTTATTGATTTTACGCTGTATCCAACCCCATGTCTGCAGTCTTCTTACAACAGTAGGTGTGATGGCAGCCGTCAGAGAGAGCCGAAAGGGTAGTAAAATTGTTTTATGAATGCCATAGGCAATAACAAAAAGTGTGGTAAAAGAAGGCTTTTCGTCAGATAGATGTGATGCGTCTGTAGGTGTGTGTTTAAGGCCCACCCAGTTCTTCATTTTCCCAATTACATAGTTTTCTGCTTCCTTGACTTGTTGAGCTCCTTTTACACTAATGACTGCCATGGTTGCTGCCAAGTCAATAGCACCCAGTGTCAAATAAACTCCTATGCCTGCATAGCCATACTTTTTCATGAAAGACTTTGTTTTTGCAGTTTTAGATTGTTGCTGTTGCTGTTGCTGTTGTAGTGAAGGATATGAAGTAAATAGACTACGTCTTGGCTGGTATAATAACACATGTCTGTGAGCAAAGAATCTGTTCATGACAAAAGGTATGAAAGAACATGAGCGACATACTATTTAGTTGCCAAATTTAAATTAAGCAAAAACACGCATTGACCAATCAGATACCTTCTTTTGCTGAATGATGCTCCTTTTTGAGCAGAACAGCTCTTCTTTTGTTGAGATGAATATTTATATAAAGAAAAGGACAAAGAGACAAGAGTAACTTTTTATATGCAATAAAATAAGAAGAAATGATAAAATATACATTTGAAGCACGTTATATATAGTCTTTGAATTTCTTTAAGGTTTGGTATCCATACTTATATTTAAGTACATAGGGAATAGCAATCAAGTCAAGAATGGCGGTTACACCAGCTTAGAAGATATAAGCTTAAAAGAATATGAAAAGAAAAGTTAAAGTAATTCGTTTCAATCGAAAAATGGAAAAAGAACCAAAAGAAATAAGCAATAAACATCCTCCGCATGCTTTTTATTCCTCTAACTTCAGTAATTTTTCATAAAGCTGGAGCTGTCTTTGCTTCTTCTTCAGCTCCTTCTCCAACTCCTGTATTTCTCCTTCAAGAGAACTACTCTTTCTCTTCAGAAAGATTTTATCTTCTGTTTGTTTCTTAGGTTGTCTGTTATCCTAGACAATTCAAAAGATTGATCGTTACGTTAATTTCTAATTTCTATTATTATATCCGATATAAATTACTTGCATTTTCGAAGGACGGCTTCACTTTTTCATGCCCAAGCCGTTAGGCAAGACAAGACTTTTTCTGTGACTATCACAGGAAAAAAAAGTAGCGTCCCTTTTGTCCTTAAAGTGGACATATGTGATTTTGTCAAATTCCAAATGTAGAAGATGAAATGCATTTTATCCTGTTATGCCCCAAAAAATTTGAAGTGTGGGTTCGAGTTTGGCATCATTTCTTTGGTGCATTGGCTTTAACAGTAAATACTATGGAGCAAGCAATATTTCATTTACGTTTTCCTCCTCAAAAACTTTCTGCTTTCTCTAATGAAAGTATTGTCGGTTGCGCCTTTTGGTGCATCTGGCGTGCACACTGGATGTTTATTTTCAATGGACATCCTTTTATCCCATCCAAGGTTTTTCGGGCTATCATAGGTTGCCTGGAATCCTTCAAGCATTAATTTTATATTTGTTAATTTTCTCTAGTAGTTCTGTCTTTCAATAGTCCACCACTGATTTCAAGTGGCTATTTTATTTATTTAAAAAAGTAAACCTTGGCTAAAAACGCCCCTACAAAAAAATTAAAGTAGACATATGTGAACCTACAATAAAATTACAATTTCAGTTATTGCTTGATCATATAGTTTATCTCATATATTTTTACCCTTGCTCTAGTGTTTTCTTCATAGTATGCGTTGATTTATAATCAGTGTTTTCCTTCACTATTTTTTCAACTTCTTCAGAGAGGTCTTTTAAAAGCTTGCCTTCAATAAAGACATGTTGTCGAAATCGACAACAACAAGACATGAGGATATATGGTTTGCTATTTGCATAATGTACGGCGTAAGTAATTCGATTTGTACAACAAACAGCATATTTATCGCCTTTACTTTATAAATACATCACCTTAATGTTACTTAAAAGAAAAACAAGAAAGGCTGACCACAAAATGTGCTATATTTATATGACGTGTCATGCTCAATTCTCATTGACCGTGATAAATTCATACAATAATCATGTAATGATGAGCTCTCTTTAACGCTATAGGAAACTTTTAGACCAAATCTAACGATTTCCATGAAAAATCTAAAGGCTTCTTCTCAAATCTAAGCATTTCTACACAGATATAACCATTTCTTAATATTTAAGAGCTTTGAAAAGTAGAAATGGCAATGTCTCAGTTTTTAAGATAATATGAACAATAAACTGTACGAATTCTTTTGCGTATATTATAAAGAAACAGCAAACGAAGGAAGTCATAAAGCTAAAAAGCTTTTCATTACTCTAGTGAATTTCCTTATTACTTAGGCTTAAAGGTAGGATTAGAAATGTGCTCTATACTTTTAAATTAATTTTGGAATGTTTTTTTACTTTATCCAGACTCATAATAATGAATATAATGAAGATGCCATATCTTTGAATAACGCGCCCAAAACAGACAACAAGGACGTTAATGACATGATTGACACTAATAGTGTAGACGAAGAGATAAGCTTTAAGACAGATTGGGATCAATATGAATCAGACAATGTACCCATTTACGAGGAGTCTCTTGTGGAAGACGAACAGACTGATGAGCCAAAA
>NW_019671937.1:92377-150047 GCF_002708625.1 Rhizopus microsporus ATCC 52813 | reverse complement strand
AAAAAAAAAAAAAAAGTCAAAATCGATTACACTACAGTTGATGATCCTGTACTTCAAACTAGCATTAAAACTTTCCAGTGCACTAAAAAGAAAGGTGTTTCAAGAGAGACTCTAGACGGTATAATTGATATGGTCAATAACCATATGAAGACATACTGTTCTGAAGCATCTCTATTGTGCTCTCATTACAAATCGAAAGAAAGACTCGCCAAGAGATTCCCCGTTAAGGCAAAAGCGCTTGATGTCTGTAAGAATGAATGTAGTGGTTGTCGTTCGCTGAGGTGGAGTTCAGTTGGCAAGGCGCTTGTGGTGGAGTTTTCAGCTGAATTATTGCTGTTGGCTGAGGCTCTGGCCTTGCTGTGGTATTGGATTTTGTTTAGGTTCCCCATCCTAGGTAAAATTCTTTCGACCATGTCCTCTGCTGAATCTTCCCCTGTATTTGCTTCTGTAAGACCATAGTCTGACATTTGTGTGCCACGATGCGCGACTTAGAAAGATGTAAAGAGTATAAATTACAAGAAATTTGTTTTTATTGTTTTTGAGAATAAAACGCGGATAGAAAGCCTATAGCCACATCCGAGGTCAGATTGGAAGTAACGGCAATTGTGGTAGGTACGACCCACAATAGTTTTTTATATTGATAGTAGAAAAAGAACAAAACCGCATCGCTTTCGTCCTTAAAGTGAATGTAGGCAAAGTTATAATAAAACTACAATTTCAGCTTTTGCTTAATCGTGAGTTTACTTCATATATTTCTACCCTTGTTCTTCTTGTTCTTTTTTTTATATGAACTGGCTTCACAGAGGAACATTGATTTACAATTAACCGCACGTTTACATACGCCAACTCCTTTTATTGTATCTCCAACAATAAAAACACGCTTTTTGTGTTCATTACAGCCATTGTTATTCATTTTTTTTAAAAAAGAAATAAGTGAAAAAGGTTAAAGGGAGTGTAAAGGATTGATTTGAGCGACAACCAGCCTCATGTAGAGGTCATGTTATCAGATCATATTGAGGAGGCTCTGTAAAGAGAAAGAACTAATAGAGAGAAGAAATATCGCTTTGTGATAAATAAATTCTGCAAAAGAACGAACGTCATCTTGTGGCTTGCCGTATTACGTGCATTAGGTTAAGATCTAGTGACATCCTGTCAACATGCTGCTTGTGATTATTATTATTATTACAATAAATAATTTTATTAATGGGTGGCCACCCTAAATATTTTACTATACATTTTTACTATATATAAATTTCTAAGTGACAAACAAGCAAACGGAAAAAAGGAGAATCATTCTTGAAAAGGGTATTAAAGATTAAATAGTAAAAAGATCAAAACAAACGTATCCTGGATTCTTCTTTGCTGCATCGCGAATAGTCTCCAACATGCTTTTGCTTTGCCTAGAGTAATTTTTTTTCTTGATATTTTGTTTTTTTTTGTTTTTTTTGTGTGTTTTGGCTGGTTCTTCTTCGTCCGTTGCTGTTTGTCTTATATTTTGAATATTATTACATTAAAGAACTGATCCAGTCTACCACCCTGGTCAATCCACGAGTTTCAATATTTAATTTCATAGCAATCATTGCTGGTCCTAATCTTAGCAGCACCAGTCGATAGCGAAATCTTCGTACTAATCTATTTTGACGGCGCGACACACTATCAGGATCCAGTGTGTCCCCGTTCGGCACCGGTAGGCCCTGCTCCAGATCTTGTGAAGAGCCGGTTATTAGCAGTTGCTGGATGTATTGTACAATTAAAAGTATCATTTGAACGGGAAAGAGCCATCAAACCAGAGACCCCAGCTTCTTTTAAATTGAAAGTGTGGTCATTTGACTCTGTACTCTGTTTATCTCGGCAAGAGTTCTGGGGCTTATAAGTTGTCAAACCACACATCACCAAGGTAAATAGAGCATAGAAAAGTCGAATAGAAAGATAAAGGCTTGCTGATAGTCTTTGGTTTCGTTATTATATGATATTGTATAATTAATGTATACATATATCAAAGTGAATAGCTTCGGATATTTTGACAGAAAAGAGTATGTTTGTTACAAGCGGGCTTAGCTTTGTTACTATATTTAACCATAACATAAACCAGCAGCTTTTCTTGACAATGCAAGCGTTACAGAAGAGAAATGTCTTGAATGCATTATATAGACTCCTCTTTATTTTCAATAATGCGCTCATTGGATCTCAAAAGAGATTTATTTTTTACATACTGTGGGATACAAAACTGCATATACTAGATATATACAAGTTTATCAAACCTTTCAAGTAACTTTTTATATTTAGCTACTCATGCACTAAGCTTTTGTATATGTCAACAGATGCTGGTTGACAGTAGTGTCTCGTGATACATTGCCAGTTTTTCTGATCAAATATATAAAGAGTCAAATGCTGTCATTTTCTGAAATATATAATGCTTCATTATAATAAGATAGATCGCCATTATGGTTTCTTTTTTACGAGAAAGCGATCTACTATGACCCTATTCTATGATGATGGACCTGCTCCCCAACATCCAAAAGAAGTATAAAACCTTATTTTCTCCTTGAATAGATGTGCTCAGCTTGACAACTTTATTTCAATGCCTCTAATCAAGATGCGAAAAGGGAGTGGCAAAGGTATACTAAGTATTCTCCCCTTTTCATATCACTCCTTTTCATAACCATTACTGAAAACAAACAGCCAGGGAGAATGACGATACGTTCTTCTTTTTTCTGTGAAAAGAAGGCTATGGACCCCCCACAAAAAAGAAGTTTTATAAGAAAAGGAGTCCTGATGATTCTGAAACCAAAAGAGAAGTGTAAAAACAAGGAGATAAAAAAAAAAGAATATAACCCTGAAGGAACTCACAGCAGAATTATTAAAATTGCAGAAATTAAAGAAATTGCAGCTCAAAAAAAAAAGGAGAACACAGCCGACAAAGGGTGCGTGTCAGAAATAATAAGGGGGGGGGTCGAATAATTTATTAGTGTGAGAGGCATATGATTAAGCATAAAAATCTTATAGGGACTTATAATTTCGTTAATGTCTTGCGACTCGTCTGAGATTCTTGAAAGGAAGGAGCAAATCCACCAGCCTCTGTAGAAGAGTGATCGTCCTCAACTGGTGTCTTTTCATAAGACACGTTCAAGCCGATGTTTTTGAATTCAATGACATCCTGTTCTTCCTTTCTGTACATGGTTTGTTCGTGCGTTTCTGAGAGATGTGTGCCTTGTGCATCTGTCTCCTTGCTGCGCTTTCCAGGTGCTTGGCTAGTGACCCAGTGAACAGTAATGACGTTTATTGTGACATCCATTGTACAGCAAGTCATACAAAGCAAGCCACGTTCTCTGCCGTCAAGTATGATCAGCGAGAGGATGTTGGCAAAGGATACAACTAAGCAGACGACGGATGCGACCAAGGTACGAAGGGCGACTTCGTGAAGCCGAGAGTTGGCTGAGCTACTGAAGATGCCTAGACCACCAAGTTTTAGTAATGGTCGAACGAAGAAGACGGTCATGTAAAGGTTGATCGCCTATATAATTAAATTAAAACCTGATTTTGGTGAAACAGTAAACCACGCTTACAAAATCATAAATCTAAAGGAGAAAGAAAATGATGAGTACAAGCTTAAACAAGTGTAATCATTTGCTTACAATCAATGGAACGGTTCCAGCAGGAGCAATACCGATGATACAGTATCCATTGGGTTCGATATAGGCTCTATGATATATGATCTAAACCATTAGTTTTTGTTGATAATGAATGATATTTTACCATCAACACGAAGATCGCAATATAAGGTAATAATAACCCCAAGTTGAATCTGTAGGATTTGTTACTCCATCGGCTCTGTCGTGTAGCTGAAACGACATAGATTTTCTCTATCAACCTAATAAGGCAATGAATAAGCGTTTTCAAAAAGACAAGAGGAAAATAAAGTTACCATGCATAAATTACGATCTTGGTCGCGCAGTAAAGGATATCACAGACCAAGACGGATAATAAGCAGGATGTAAAGTTGCCTGAAAATTTTTGCCATTTTAGCCTTTTTGTTTAAAATTTTATTTGAATTTACCATTGTTTGTAGTAACGAGCAACATACTCATTACTGTAAAGGCCCATGAAAGGATATAAAGAAGCAATATAAGCCATCTCGAGTAAGATAAATACTTAAATTGGACATTATATGTCTTTACTCCATACAAGACTGACAGAACTGTAGATGAAAAGAGTGACACTAGCTTTGCTGCCAGTTCTCCTCCGTCTGGCTGAGTAGAAGAAATGATAGTGATAGGCATGATGAAAAAGAAACGAAAATAAGAAAAGAGAAAGAAAGGATGGTAAGTTCTGTATTGTTTATATTCTCAAAGTGATGTCAAATACACATACACAAAGGTTTAAGGAGGTAAAATCACTATCGTACAATTCCGATTTCTTCTTTTTAGGTTCATGATACCAAGTTGGGTCAAAAATAGAGTTAATTATAGATACTTTATCATTTATTATAAAGAGAAAGAGAAAGAGAAAGAGAATAATAAAGAGAAAAGGGGTTGACTTAACATCTTTACTGCTTACATTTCACCCCCCCTTTACCAAAGTTTAAATGACAGTCTGTGCATGGACACAGCCCCCCCCCCCTCTTTCGGACAATATGGGTAACCATCTCGCGCGACTACTTTATGAACAAAAAAGGAATGTATCATAATAAAAATTATTAAAGCTTATTGTTTTCTTTGTTAACTTTACAAGTATAATTTTAAGATAAAACCTTTTATAATAAATACACATCAGTTGAAGCTAATCATAGCTCTATTCTACTCTTCCTACTTTTACATTAAAGACGTCATAATTTATTGAAAAGACACAATAAAGATCAGCCAATAGATCGATGGGGGTGGAAAAGGATAAATATTCAAAGAAGTCCCTCCCTTTTTTTTGTGCATTACTTATTCTTCATCTAACGCCGCCTAAACCATTCTTCATTCTGTTAGGAGCAGCAAAAAGCAAATGAATTACCAAAGATGTCTGTATACGGAGAATATGTCCTTATTACAGAGTACTTTTTAAACAAACAACGCCGTAGACGATACAGCACTGAATTAAATTGCCTTGTTGCATCATTGAAACAGACAGTAAATCACATCAACATCCACATGCGGCGGCAAATCATACTGAAGCACAGAAAACCCTAAATCAAACAGAAATAGCTTATTAAGCGATAGTGCAACTTTAAGAAGTTCCTTAGAGAAACCATAAAAGGCTCTTATAAGATACCACACTCTCGAACCTTAGAAATCTGAATAGTAGTCGCTTTTACTATCTTTGATAGTGATGTCCCTTACAGGAACCTTTATTTGAACATATTTCTTAATACCAATTCTTTGCACACATATAAGCATGAGTAATCACTATGGAAGAAGCGTGGCATAGTCTCATCTTCGATATCAAACCGGGGATGCACTCGCTTCATCGAAACTAAACTGGTATCTGGATATATTTCTCTCTTACAAAAAAGTTCGTATAAACAAGGTTGACCTTCAAGTGTAAAAGATGATCTCAATAATGAGCAAAATTTTAGCAAGTTAAATATTCATGGCAACATGTGATACAACTCTAAATCTAAGAGTCTTGATTTGGAAGCAGATGAAACTAACTTGACCTTAATTAAGTGAAATGAGAGCAAAGATCTTCAGGTTGCTTATAAGTTTAAGCGGTAACTATATTGAATGAGCTACGAGGCACTACTACCAAATCTAGTGATGGTGCTTACACTTTAGCTTTGAATACGTAAGTGCGATATTCTCTTAAGCTTATATTGTCCTTTTATAGCAATTACTCATGTTTAACATCTTTGTAAAATATTAGTATTAAGAGATATATTCAAATAAAGGTTTCTAAAAAAAAAAGATATAGCTACCAAAGATAGGATTTTTGTTGTGCCTCCCTAAGAATCTAGTAAAGTGCTTGATCTAATGAGAGATCGTTTCCTACAAAAGTCCATATTCGAGATAAGACGTGTCAATCTGGAGGAAAATTAAATATGCATTCATCCGTTCCAATTCGAACACGATTTATTGTGCTGTCGATTCCATTGTAAATAAATTAAACATGGATTGATTACACTATTTGATGAATTACATGGATTTAACAAACTGAACTACAATCGTTGCATTGACAATGTCAATACATAGTACGCTCTTGCAAAAAGATTGACGAACGGTAGACATCGTCTTCGTTATCCTTGGCCATCGCTTCAAATTATTCAGTTGCGTGCTTTGCGTGTCTCTGTTCCTGAATGAACATGCCGCCATCAGGACGAGGTTCCATCTTGATAATAAAACTCCCCCATTGAAGCGAGAGTAACTCGGCGGCGTGTTCTAGGCTAGTAAAATTCACGGGTAAAATTCTTGCCCATCGTCAGAGTGATGAAAGAATGGATTAATAATAGGATTAATAAAACCTGTGACAAGTTTTTGTTTGCCAACTAGCACATTATCAAGGCAATCACACAGAACAGAATGGTTATCAAGATTTGCGCAATAACGACGAAATGGAGGCAGCCAAGGTTGGATTGGAAGTGGCATATATTCTTGGGAAATACTAAAAACATTGTTTAATGAAAACTTACATGAAATATACAATTTAATCAATAATTAAGCTGCCATGAGCAAGTTGATCGTAGAAACTGACAACTTTGGAGAAAAGTTAGTATCTGTTGCCCAATATCTCTTTATGAAATAGCCTTCAAAGCTATTATTGAAAGCTTAGTAAAACAAGACTTACGACGCTCCATAAAGAGCATAAACGGAGCTAAAGCAGCAACAATGACTGAACAATGGCGATGTATCTATGTTCTAATTCTATAGTAGACAGTAAAAGTACATTTCAAAAGTCGTATCAACATTCGCTTCAACTTGACCTTATTCTCCAGGCTTTGGTTCGCTATTAGAATCGTAGACGTGTCTTTGTCAGCCGAGATATACATTACCATTCTGCATCGATAACAACTTCTTTAGGTTGGCATACAGTATGTTCCTTTACAACATCAAAAAGAGCAAATCAGTACATGATATCTGGTCTGTTGTTTTCCTTTGGTATTACTTTCAAGCGTTTTTAAGACAGTCAAATGATGACTAAAGAAAATCAATATGAAACGACATGGTGAAACTAGGGAAGCGCTTTCAAATGATCTTGATAAGCTTACTATTGGACGTGTTCAAGGTTTAATACAATCATGCCTCCGCTTGCGGCTGAAAAAGGAAAATCGCAATCGCGCTTTAATCCTAGTATAAGCAACTGTGTCCATAATTCTGGAATCATCTAATTGCCAGATTTCTTGGTGCTGCAGGATTAATACTACATTCTCAAGCTCACCAAAAAAAAAAAAAAAATACAAAATACAAAATGTTTAACATCGTAAACATGACCTAAATTGTCGCAGTTCATGCCTTACTTAACTAGAAGTTATGCAGCACTGAAAGGGATACAACAGTGATGGTGCATATGACCCAGTTACTGCTGCCAAGAACAGTCTTTAGCTCTTGATGTTCAAATACATCGATGGAAATCTTTTAAAGATATGCCGAGGCAAAGGAAAAAAAAATGCTTTGTAATATTTGCTTAGTAGATCAATAACTCGGGTCATTTATTTTGGTCTTCTCTAAGCTCAATCATCACCTGCACCTAAAACGAACGATGATAGGTTGCACAGGATCATGTAGACGTTGTGCCATTATTAGTATGCACCGATCAAGATGGCTTGATAAATATAATACAATACATTGTTCTTACTGGCGATGGCGTAAGAACAATCTTATCAGTTTGAATACACTTATTTGTGTGTGTACGTCTTCTTTATTATTAATATACCAAAATGGTGAATTAAGGGGATAATTTTTCTTGATTTAGAATGTCACTCGTTTGTATCCATGGAACCATTAGAATTCTTAGTTGACGAGCATTTGCCAAAAGGGAATCTTTTGATTTATTGTAAGACCAAGATATTTTATCCAATCAAATATCAGATTTTGTCCTTTCTTTTCTTATGCATTTATTTTATTGGTTAAATCAATTCATCTCTTCAGTGGATCACGATTATTGTTTTTTATTTACTGTGGCTATTTTACTATGGTAACCAAGAGAAAGAGAAACAATATAAGAGTAAAACACTTGCCTTGGTCACCAATTTCTCGTGAATACAGAAGACAACAGGCCTTTATATGGTTGTATCGATTCAAGCCAATAAACGATGTATAATATCTACACGTTTAAGTCTATTTTTCATAACCAATGAAACAGAAAAAATAATTGATATCCCGAAAGATGTCTATCCCCGGTAATTATCCAATCATATGAATTGATATATTCGCGTGGACTCTTTTACAGTCTTTAAACACCAATGAAATAAACTCACACGACCTCACTTGATGGTTCATCACCAAACAAAATCCTTTATATAAACCTCGGGTTGTCCTTTCTCTTCTTTTCTATAAATACTTTAATTCTTCCTTCTTTTCCCTTTTTCTTTACCTTTTTTTTTTAAACAACAAAAGAATGGCAGATCAAATAGAACAAGAGCGAATTGCTGCTGCCGAACGTCGACTTGCCTCATTAGAAAAGCTTGATGATGTGAAGACTTCAGGTGCTGGTGGATGGAACTGGTTTACTGCTCGTACTATTCTTACTTCAGGCGCTGGTTTCTTTACTGATTCTTACGATGTCTTTATCATCAACTTGGTTACTCCTATGCTTGGTTATGTCTACTACGCTCACAACAATAACAAGATACCTTCTGATATTGAAGGTATTATTAAGGGTATGTCTAGTGTTGGTACATTGATCGGTCAATTGTTCTTTGGTTTCCTCGGTGACATCCTGGGTCGTAAGATCTACGGTTTTGAATTACTTATCATCATCATTGGTACCATCAACTGTGCAACTTCTGCTTCTGCTATCCGTGGTGTCTCTGCCATGGGTTTTCTCGGTCTCTGGCGTTTAATTTTGGGTATTGGTATTGGTGGTGATTATCCTATGTCTGCAACAATTACTTCTGAATGGTCCTCCGCTGGTAAGCGTGGTATGATGATGGCCCTTATTTTCTCTATGCAAGGTATCGGAAACTTGGCTGCTGCTATCGTCACATTGATCCTTTTGGCCATCTTTAAAAATGCCATTAATGATGATGTCATGAATTTGGACTATGTCTGGCGTCTCTGTATCGGTTTGGGCGCTGTTCCTGCCGTTGCCACCATCTACTTGCGTTTCACAATGCCCGAATCTCCTCGTTATTCTCTTAATGTTGAACACGATGTTGAAGCTGCTGCTGCTGCCAAAGGTCAATCTGCCTCTCCTGAACTTGTTGAACAATACACTCGTGTTGAAGAAAAGCGTGATCACTGGGCTGATTTCAGAGCTTACTTTAGTCAATGGAAGCACTTCAGAGTCCTTCTCGGTACTGCTCTTTCCTGGTTCTTGCTTGATGTCGCCTTCTACGGTCTTGGTTTGAACAACTCTATCGTCTTGGCTTCTATCGGTTTTGCCAACAAATCTACTCCCTTTGAAACTCTTTGGTACAACACTGTCGGTCAAATCATCATTACCTGTCTTGGTTCTGTTCCCGGTTACTACTTTACTGTCTTCTTTATTGAGCGTTGGGGTCGTCGCCCCATCCAAATCATGGGTTTCGCCATCACCACCGTCGTTTTTGCCATCCTCGCCGGCTGTTACCATCTCTTGGTCGAACACGCCATCGGTGCTTTCATTTTCTTGTTCACTCTTGCCCAATTCTTCCAAAACTTTGGTGCCAACTCAACCACCTTTATTATTCCTGGCGAAGTCTTCCCCACCAAGGTCCGTGCTTCGGCTCACGGTATCTCTGCTGCCTCTGGTAAGGCCGGTGCTATCCTCGCTTCATTCGCTTTCAATGTCTTGGTCGATGTTGGAGGCCCTAAGGGTGCTCACACTTTCTTACCCGAAGTACTTGGTATCTTCTCTGCTGTCATGTTCCTTGGTCTTATTGTCACTCTCTTATGGATCCCTGAATCCAAGGGCCGTGATCTTGATGAATTTGAAGAAAACTATCAAGCCAACCTTGAATTGCGTAATGTTGCTGGTTCAAGTAACGAATCTGTCGTGATTGATCAAACCAAGCTCTAATTTAGACATATCCCCCCTCATCATTATTTTATTCGCATATAATTATTGTAAATAGTCTCCTAATAATAACAAAAATAAACATATTAGTTATCAGTGTAACTGTGTCTTGTATTGAACTAGGACAATAACCGAGATGTCTGCCGATATTCCAACATGTATTCTAAATAGCTTATCTTTATATCCTCTCTATTTTTCGTATCTCTCCTTTATCTCTTCATCTAATCATCCGTGTCTTCACGATTCATGTGATGATTATAGCGAATGCTTGTGAATCTACAACACTAATAAACTCTGAAAGTTGGTCGATCATCTCTGGTCTCTCGAGAATTCCTAAACCTGCATGTTGCTCTTACACTAATCAACTACGAAAATATTTCAAGATAATTAGGGTTATCAGTCTCTTTCTATGAAATCGATAAACAAGTTTGAATCAAGATATTTGCTGTAGTTAAAGAGCATTTTTTTATATAATAAAAAGTCATGGAAGGCATATGTAAGCCCAAAGTTTCCTGCTCTTTTAGAGTTTTCTACGCAAAATCTTCGTATTTTAGATTATGATAGTGGTGTCAATGAAGCAATTCAATTTGCACAGCAAACAGTACTAGACACACCACATCTACGCAACAGTATGTGTAACACTAAAGCACCAGGGAAGTGTATGTTGATGAGTCTGTAATAACCTCTATTAAGGTCACAACTAAAGAGATCTCAAATATTACAGGATTATTGCATGAACTTATCACGGCTAATGAGAATTGAGTATGACGCGTTATATAAGAATAACGCGTTTTGTGGTCAGCCTTTCTTGTTTTTCTTTCAAGTAACATTAAGATGATGTATTTATAAGGTAAAGGCGATAAATATGCTGTTTGTTGTGCAAATCGAATTACTTATGCCGTATATTATGCAAATAGCAAACTACATATCTTCATGTCTTTACTGACGGAGATACACTAAAAGGTGTTGACTCCTGCGGGCATTTTATTATTCTTGTTCGGGCCAAGCCAATCAACAAGACTTAACTTAAAAAAGAAATAACCAAAGAAAAAGCAAAACTTCAGCGAAAGAAAAGCAAGCTAGTTTTATACGTGTAGTGTCCACGATATTGTATTTTCTACTTTGTTTAAATCTATCCAAACCCAAATACAACAATACGAGCAAATTTTATCAATACAAAGATGTTTCGGCTAAACACAAGTTGAAATCTGCTTTTGGTTTCCTTTTAGTTGGTAAAAGTGCTCATTATGTTCCATAGGACTATAAGGTACTCATTCTGTATTGTCACATAGGTAAGATGCCACGTTCTACATCATTAATCACGCCCAAGCCAATCTCTATACCATGTGTGAAATTGTTCATACCAACTTCCATTCAGCCTTGAGCAAGTACCGCTCTTCATATCGCAATTGAACAAGGTTATCAAATCCATTGCTTGCTTCTAGCGTGTAGTAAACGACGATAACCATGACTATACCAAAAATCCTATAACACAAATTGACACCAAAATCTCAAGCAAACGAAAGGTAATTTTTAGTTATTATAGCCATTAATCATCATCATCTTGCCCGTTGTATGATTATATATTTTCCTGTCTGTCTTACAGTTACCATTAAAAAGTAGTCAATTCGTATTATACTTGCCCTCATTCTTTTTTTCTCTCTGCAATGACCAATTTATCTTCTTAGCCTTTCCTTATTGAGGCATTTACCAAAACACTTGGCAGAATGAGAAACAAAACTTTGGAAGTTACTTAAATAAGCTATCATATACTTCACTAATTATTGTCATCAGTATTTCTTTTTCCAGAAACTTATTTTGCTTCACTTTACTTTTGACAACTGATCAGAACTGTTTAATTGGATTTATTTCAGGTGAATATGGAGAAAGATATACAAGTCGATATCCTCGAGAGTGAATATACCTTTCTATATCAGTCGAGCTATGGATAGGAGCATTATCCATGACAAGGTAAAATTCTTTCATTTCTGAATATTCGCCCATTTTCATCAAGAAGTGCCTTTAAAAAGCTTAGACAATATCCTGTTTGTGCTCGTTTTTATTGTAGGCACTGTGACTATTGCATGAGTTCCCTTACTTGACTATGGAGTGCGGATAATTTTGGTGTACCTTTTTAAGTCACCAATAAAATGCATTTTTTTTTTCAAAGTTACTTTACTGTGTATTTTAACCTTTAACAAAAATAAAACATGAGCCCATTATCCACTTTATCGCCTAGTTTTCTGATGGCGATGTAACAGAAGAGTCTGTAGCTCTTTACAGTGAAGAAGAGGGCGAATATGTTGGCGTTAACCTTGACATTAGGTGGTGCTTAGAGAAAACATATAGCAAAGAGCGTAAAAAGGGCAAGCGTACTCGTGTTATTCGTAAAAAGTGTCTTGGGTCTGTATACTGTAACAACCCTGAATGTACCTTTTATGAAATCGATCGCAGGCCTTTCGCTCTTAAGGATATTGCGAAGCAACCATGTCTTATTTGCGATTCCAAGTTGGAAAGAGGGTTTTGCACCGTTACGGTCAACTTTAAGTTCGGTGACGGAAAGTATAAAATGGTGCTCAACGGAAAGCATAGCCACAGCACATACTTGCCTAAGCATCTGACGGTTGCAGGGAAGTGTTGTCTTGATGAGAAAGTTGATAAAGATCCTCACGTCAAATCCAGCAAGGCTGTTGTTGGAGTTTCATCCAGAACTGGGGAAGTTGTTCCTTCTATATACAACTCTGTAGGCAAGATCTTGATCAACAAGGACTGTGCAAAATACGAATTGAACAATGCCGAGCAGAGGATGGGTGTTTCTTCTCGCACCGGTTTTCTTGGAGAATTCGAAAAGACTGCGGACGTATATGAAGGCTTCATTTCGTCTGCGGAAGTTGCAAAACAAGCTTTCTGTGTCATATTTTGCTCTCCTGAGATGAAGAAGTTTGAGTTGCTACTTAGCTCTCAACCCATCGTGACCGATGCCACTTAGCAGGCTGTAAAGGACAGCTACTATCTCTGCTCCAGCGTAATTTATGTCTCACATTTGAAGAAGCATCTTGTAATCTTTCAAGCTATCATCGATGGCCTTGAATAGACATTTTCCAAAGAAGTACTTTGAAGCGTTCTTTCAGTACTTTGGTATATACAGAAAGTCTTTCCTTGGTGTGGCTATGGATTTTTCTGCTGCCCAAAGAAAGGAGCTTTTGGAAGCCTATAGATGCACGTTTTCGAATAGCAGTGGTAACGAGAAGATTGAAGATGGAATGACCTAGGGGCGTTTTTAGCCAAGGTTTATTTTTTAAATAAAGGAAATAGCCACTTAAAGTCAGTGGTGGTCTATTGAAAGACAGAAATACTAAGGGAATTTCACTTCAGCACACACTCAATATTGTTATGTTTTAGTGTATTTTGAAGACTAGATATTTTTAAAGGTCTTCATGCAATTTCACTTTTGTAACTCTGAAGAATGATAGTGAACCCAAGCAACAGTTGGACAACCTTGATCACATAGAAGCTATTTTCATTTTGATACAGTTGTAATCCTGAGATCCCACACAACAAGCTTAAAACAATTTTTTGTTGTTTCAGTGCATCAGTTAACCAAGACCAAGCCACCAATGAAAGACATATCAAAAAACAAAGCCAGAGAACAAGTAAGCTAAACATCAAATTTAAAACACAATCCCCCGATAGTAGATAGGGAAAAGAGAAGTGTTTGCCGACATTTTTTAGTACTTCAAAAAAAAGCTGTATGCTGATGAAAAGCAGTCCTGGCCAAAATGTACACCAAAATTATCCGCACTCGCGCGGCGCCATGCTTGAAAAGCTATGTTAGGTGATATCATAGATAATGGGTAGAGGTAGCGCTCGTAAAATTAGGCTAACTTCCAGTGTATTTCTGGTGCATGTTGTGTTTCCCTAACGTTTATCGGATGTAATAATAAAACTTATAATTTAACGTAACGATCAATCTTTTGAATTGCTTAGAACTTTGACGACATGGATAATTTAATGGATGAAACGGCTTGCAAACATCAGAATAACAGACTATTGTTCATTGGAAAAAAAAAAATACAGCAATTGAAAAGAGATATTGCGTATGAAGAGCGAAAAATATATATGAAAAAAAAAGAATAGTATTATATGAAGAAATACTCACACTTACCAAAGAAGATCAATAATATAAACTGAAGTATCTTTCTTTCTTCCCTCTTTGTCTTTGTTTGCCATATTCAAATAAACGAGCCTATTGACTGTCTGTTACTGTACAAGTTCCCGTTACCATGATTTATTTTTAGCGCAATGCTACTGGCGATCATTGTCATTGTGTACAAAATTGAACCTGCAGTGTCAATACGTGGTATATTGAACATGCAAAAAAAAAAGGGTCAAACATGGCTTTTTGCATGAAGAATTACACGTTCTTATTCAAAAAAAAAAGAGTGAGAGATGAAAAATAGATGAGAAAGGAGTAAAGATAATAAAAATTGCCCATCTCTTTAATTTATATAAAAGATGCCCTTTTGGTATTGATCTAACAAAAATACAAAGTTGTAGCACGAATTAAATGATCGTGTAACAGTGTATTCATAGTAAATTTATATCCTGTATTCTCCTTTTTCAATAGTTTTCTTTTTCTTTTCTAAACAAAAGGATCCTTTTACTCTCTCTCTCTCTCATTTTATATATTCGCTCGTTTTGTGTATTTTATATAATTGATCATGCGCTGGACTACATTATTCAGTTTATTATTTATAACCGTCGAAGCTAAACCTCACCTCTGGAAGGTGAATAAGAGAGCAGAACCAACGAAAAAAGAAACCGAGGAAAAGACGATTCATTTTGCTAATAATACACAAACTAAAAAATCTACAACATCAAAAAAAAGGACGACGACAAAGAAACCAACAAGCACAACAGCAACACTATCGAGTGCATCCCTCATACCATCGTCATCTGTCACAGCTTCATCCATTGCTAGTTCATCCACTGCTCTTCCAGCACACACACCCATGGTTGTATCAGCACCATCTCCTACATCCACTCAACCCACCACACTTGCTACACCTACGGCTGCTCCCGAGACTGGATCCAATAGCGGTCTATCCGGTGGTGCCATCGGAGGCATTGTCGTCGCCGTTGTTGCCGTCATCGCTGGTGTTGCTGCCCTTTTAGTATTCCGTAACCGACGAAAAAAGACGATAATGACTCGTAATAATAACAGTTCGGATCCATTCACGGTCGGATACAGTAATGATAATCCACCTGCCATGCAACAAATGACTTCGCCCACACATCAAAGTTTCAATGACCCATCACCTACCCTCGTCTCCTCTCAGCAATATCAAGCTCAGCTACAGCCCTTGGCTCCTCCTCCTCCTCCTTTAGCACAAAAAGAACCACAGCAGTCATTGGGCGTATATACCGTCGTGGCTACTTATTCGCCAACATTAAGTGATGAGATTGATATTCAGATTGGAGACCAGGTTGAGGTCCTGGTAGAGTATGACGATGGCTGGTGCCAAGGCGTCAACCTGAGTCGTAATAATGCAAAGGGCGTATTCCCTAAACACTGTCTTGATTTTTCATCCACTCAAAAAGAACAGACTCAACAGGATGATGCTAGAGTAAAGAGAGTAAGCTCGATGCGTGTTGGTTCCTAAATAAACTTGTATGTATTTGTGTATTGGTATTATTAATAAATATAGATCCCCCCGCACACATACTCCTTTTTTGTCTTGGTGGTGGATTGTGTGTATATTCATATTTCAAAGGTCTAGTCTCTCATAAATACAGATACTCCTTTATGATTTTTTTTTATTTTAAGCGCATGGTTTTTATCGACATGATGTATACAATGCAGATGCATAGAAATATATATATATATATATAATGTGTGTTTGTGTTTGTGTACAATTGTAAAATGAATTATACGCTTCCTGGAATGACGATGTCTGGATTATGTACGGCTCCTGGATTGTGCTTAATAAAGTGTTCAATATCAAATTGATAATCATGGAATGGGTTTCGCATCTCTTCTGTTAATTCATCGTCTTCCTCTTGAGCAAAACCTAAATCAAACTCGTCAAACACGTCCTCGAACAACCCTACAGTGGAATAAATTAGCAAGCTTTATAAAGTTGTATATATTTACACATTACCAGGTGCATCATCAGTAGCCAACTGGTCAAATAAATCTGGGACCTCAGCAATGGCTGCTTTCAATTCAGCATAGACATCTTCTTTAGGTAAACTGGGATAATAATGCGGATCTGAATCAGCAACAAACTCACTAAAGTGAGATAGATCAATTTGAGCAGTAGGGGGATCAAATAACTCTTGTTCTTTGGGTGGTCCATATTCGACAGTGTCAGGGAAATCGACAAGCTTTGGAGACTGTAGATCAGAATTCAACACGCTTTCTTCTTCTTCCTCTTCTGTGTTTTGAAGTACTTTTTTCATTAAGCTTTGCATACTAGATGCTGACACATTCTTTTCAATAGGCTCCATCAAAGGCGTTTCTCCAAATGGACTAAAGTCAAGGTCAAGTCCTTCAGGTGCCCAGTCGTCATCTCCAATATCTATCATTCATATTTAATCCTGTCTCTCCTTCGGTCAGATTATAATGACTACCTTTTTCACGACGACGTTGAGTACGTGCCTCTGCCATGATTGTTGTCAGTTCTTCATCAGGATCTATATATGTAGGAAACAAGTTTAACAAAAAAAAAAAAAAAGTAATAAAGAATGCATAAACTATACCTTTGTTTCTCTTGGTTGGAAGGGCTGACGATTGTTTGTCTTCAGTTGTCTTGACTTTTCCTTTTAAATTGCTATCCTTGGCTCTCAAACCAAATGAATCTGAGCGAGTCAATATGGGTGCGTTGACATTTTTATCCGATAGACCAAATTCTCTTTTCACTGATTTGCTTTGTTCTTCCTTATCTACATTCACGCTTTAGTTTTGATTTTCTTTATTTATTGTACTTTTTACTTTTTTCAATTGAATTGCTTGCTTTAGGTTTCAAGCCAAATGAATCTGAACGAGTCAATTTGGGAGTATTTATATTTTTATCAGATACACCAAATTCTCTTCTAGCTTTTGCAGAGACTAGTGCATTTTGTTCAGCTTTAATATCGTTTTCATTCGTCCTCTTTATATGTTGTTCTGTTGATCTGTGCATAATGAAGTAAAAAAAAAAAAAAAAAGAGAAGGATTCCCCCCAATGATCTCATATTTCAATCTTGCGCGCGCGCGTTATTTGCCCAAAAAAAAGTCAAAAATTTAACCAATCAATATCGCGTTGTGTGTTACCGTGTAAAGTTGTAATGAATGTGGCGTTTTCTCCCCCTCTCTTTGAACATTACTTGTTGCTTATACAAAAAATGGCGGTATTTCCTCATTGCTAATGAAATCCACCTTTGTTTACAAGCATCATTTGATTGGACACTTTAAGCAGAAATAAATTCCTTCACTGTATAATAATAGCACCGGAATCTGAAATAATCAAAGTTTTTATTCATTATCCTTCATCCTCTTCTTTAACATTTCTTTCTCTTTTTCTTTATTTCTCTTTCTCTCTTTATATATATATATATTTATTAATAATGGTTCGACCAAGAGGAAGCAACACATACAGACAATCACCTCTTTCAAGGCAGCAGTCCTTTCCTCAGTCACCAGCAAGAAGTGAGGCTGCTGCCGATGCCAACAGTCCAGGAGAGGACATCCTGGACATCAATAACATCAACCACGAGGCGGTAAGGAATGATATGGACTTGAGAAGTAAGTAAACAAAGGCGCTCTTATGTGTTTATACAAGTTTCTAATTTATCCTATTTTAGGCATATCCAGGCGACCTTCCGCATTCAACTCCCAGCCTAACGAGACGATCAACACCGACGAAGAGACAAACGTTGACGAAGGGTTTGAAGACCTGGATTACGTTGAAGAGTTGCAATTCTTGGCAGATCACCCTGAAGTAGAAGCAGCCATGAGACTCGTGACAGACAAGCGAGAGCAAATGCTATCAAGGAACCATACAACAGCCATCAGACCATCCTCTCCACAAGCAGATACAGACATCAAGACATGCATGGAACTCACTCGTTATTGTCTCAGCAAGTGGTTTGAAGCAATTATCTTTCAATTCTTCATGATCTACTGGGTTATCAAGGAACCCATCATCCGAACGATCACCTTCTTCACGATGCTTGTTTCAACCTTCCTGGTGACGCCCGCTCTTTTCATTTGGTCAGTCTTGTTCAATCGATGGGCTCCTTCCAACCAATTACGCCATCGAATCACATCTATCATTACGACTGCATTATTTGTATCATTGCTTTACAATATTTACCCCCATCTGCCCACTGGAATACTTCCATCTATCTTTGGTGACTCGCATGCAACTGAAATAGCTGAACTGTTGAAGAAATCGGAAACCTTCAAGATCAACGATCATGGACGTCAGCTAAACATCATCAATAACAAATTTATCCAGTACGATGACAAATTTGATCTCATGAACCAATTGCTTGTCCAGCATGGAATTAAACTTGAAGAACAAGGAATCAAAATTGATGAGCATGAACTTGAACTTGAACAACAAAAGCATAGCCTTCGTCATATTAAGACTGCCACTGATGATTTGACCAAAAAGTACGAAAAGCTGCATCCTCCTGCTGACGATAAGATTGACTATGCCTTGCTGTCGAAAGGTGCGCTTGTTATCCCCTTCATGACTTCAAAGACTTTCCGACCGCTTCCAACGTGGGTCCGTGCTGCCCGGCGCTTCGCTGGTCTCAAAAAAATATCAGGATCAGGGCCAGAAATAGCACTTCAACCTACAGTTCATCATGGTGAATGCTGGTCCATGCAAGGTACTTCCGGAACACTGGCCATTCTTCTTCCCCAGCCTATCATGATTGATGGTATCACTGTTGAATACCCCTTGCCAGAGACAGTGATCGATATGAGCAGTGCTCCCAGAGACATCCAGATCCTTGGAGCTAAGGATATCAATCAGTCCAATCATGCGCAGACGCTTGGTTTCATTAAGTATGATATTCATAAGCATCAATCCGTTCAAACGTTTGAGTTTGAATCAACTAAGCATCTCACCGTGGTGCTTGTTCAAGTGTTATCGAATTGGGGTAACAGAGAGCATACGGACCTATGTCGCGTAAGGATTCATGGAAGGCCTAGCCTTGAATAAACACTACACAATTAGCTTTTCTTTGTCTCTGTTTCTTTCTCTCTCTCTCTCTCTCTGTTTCTTGTTTTCTTTATTTCTGATAAGTCCAAATGAATTTTTCAAAAACAAAAAGGAGCAAATCGACAAAACAGAGATGCATGTACTATGTATAAGCAATACAATGATACCGTCATCCCTTCTCTCTCTCTTTTTTTTATGCATATGTATGTAACTGGGCTTTTAAATAATAATGAACTTTATTTACAATTTACAAAGAAGCATCCTTAGACTTGAAGCATTTGCTAAAGAAATTGACAGTCAATTGAATAGCTTCAGTAGCTCTCTTCTTGTTATTTTCATCATTATAATCGGCACGAGCACCACAGAAACCATGGGACATATCATCAAAGCGGTGGTGTTCACACAAATTTCCAAATGGCTTCTTGTAGAGAATGCTCATATATTCGGTCTGCACATAAGACATTTAGCAACTGATATTAATAAACAAAAAATCAAAAACTTACCATGTCTGGTTCATCTTTGGAAGGAATAGCCAAGATAGGTGCATTAGCTGTTTCTGCATCTTTAGGATCAACAAATGAAGGATGGAGCATTGAGACTCCGACAAAGAAAGGCAGCTTGGCGGTGATTTGAATAGCGATCTAGTCCAACGTCTTAGTCATCACTCTCTTTTTCATAGCATTTCTTACCTTGGCACCCCAACAGAAACCTACTAAAGTAGCAGCATCAGCACCTTGCTCTTTAAGATAGTCTTGTACGCGTTGAATATCAGGTTCAATCTAGTTCAAATATGGGTTAGTAACCATTGCAGAAAAAAATAGAAAACTTACGGTCTCTATTGTGCCTTTTTGACCAATCCAAGCTACAAGACCTTCACGATCGAAACCGTTATCGAAAAAGCGGGCAGCGTCTTCTCCACGGAAAAAGTCTGGCATGACAACTCTCCATCCACACTGTTTAGCCAAGATATCACAAAATTGCTTTGTGTTGTTTCTAAAATAGACATGAGTGTCAATAACACAGACACATACGCGCATATAATACTTACTTAAGAGCAAAGATATCATATATGACCAAAACAGCTTTTTTAGCATCCTAGTTTAAGTGTTTTGTTTATATCCTGCATGCATTGTATCCCGTATTGTTTTACCTTGGGACCCACTGTGTATAAAGGAAGATCGCCCAGGTTTTCCATAGCTCCTACTGGGCTATAATCAGAGACAACAGGAGGGATAGAACAGCAAGCTTTGGAGTAAGACATGATGAGAAAAGAAAAGTTTTTTTTTTGTCTCATAATTTCTTGACAAGATCGGCCTTAAATAATCGCTCATCGGTAAAAATTACCCCCGAATTAATTTTTCCCTTTGTCCCCTTTTTTGTCTTTACGCGTACTTAACCCCGTCTATTGTTTGCCATAATTTTACCTAATGTATTAATAATCAGAGCCATATGAGATGATAGAACATCTTTTGCAAGATGAGCCGTACAAAGAGGGAAAAAAAGACAAGTATATTGTTCGATAACCTGGCATGTACATCAAAAACCCTCCCTTCAACGAAATCGCCACAAGGTTCCTTTTACAGCTTAGCTGATAATGGAGGTTACGGGTAAATAATTCATAAGATTCCGTAGTGTTGTATGTCCTAAAAATCTCAAATTGAGAAGCAAGTATCTACTTAGTCACTGGATTTTTCATTAAATGAGCCAACTGTCTCTCGCTCTCATAGATAAATAAACCTCTTTTGAAAAAGTTGCTCCTTGATTAATGCAGACATTGGTGGTTAATTTTGATTATTTTATTTAAACCCTATCTGCAACTTTATCTTTATGTATTGTGCTTCCTCTGATTTTTATGTGCACCCCTTCCTCCCTTTTCAGGTGCTGTATCCATTATATCTCGACTACGTCAAATCAGTCAAATACCATGGAGACTGACTCTGCTGTGCTGTGACAAAGTTTGTGTAGTGATCTGAAAGCGAGGATTTGAGCTTTTTAAACAGGAGGTAAAAAAAAAAGTCTTGTAATGTATACACAAGACCTTGCTGGAAGGTTGGCCAACTTTTTTCCGTCCTGCTGCTGCCTATGGTCGTATTAAGCACGTGAATATCACGAATGAGCCGCATTTTTTGGAAGATTAAAGATTGATATGAATAATATATGGATTTGTTGTCAATGCTGGATGCCTATTATCACCGTTTGAGGCACATGGTCTAAGTACACGCAACAGGCCCCGCTCATAGCCTAACAATGCAGCCTGTTAAAAATCACAGTATTTGGTTTAGTGAGCCCATTACTTGCATATAGGTTTCTTATTACAAGATTGTCTCATGAATTATTTAGATTACTCTTAAGCCTATGTCTATAGATTATGTGGATATTTAACATTTTTTTTTTTTTTTTTTTTTTACAAAGATTGCTTTATCCATTGTAGAACGCGCAACGTGCCAAACGGCATTGACTTGATCGTTATCCCCTTTGTATTTAAATATCTTACAAATGAATAGGTATGGATATCAAGCCTTAAAGAAATCAGGTCTCTTAGGGGACACCACACTCCCGACTCTTCAGAATATCAATAATAGTGGTTGTTACTATCTTTGATATTCTGAAGAGTCGGGAGTGTGGTGTCCCCTAAGAAAGCCGTAAGAAAAACATAAGACGAAGGACTATTGAGAACCAATTGATACATTATGAAGCTAATGCTAACAAGCAAATGAAACAAAACGATGACTTACAGAATACGGATGTCGGACAAATGTTTGCGCATTTGCACACCATTTTCTATACTCTTTTAATACCGTTGTCATGTTGAAATTGTTGATCATCCACTAGATAGAGTGAAAAAAAAAAAAAAAAAAGATGGGGGAGATATCGAAGTGAAAATAAAATCAAACCTGAGGGTATTTATCATCTACATTACCAAAATCTCTTTTGCTATAATACGATAAAGAGTATTTTTTTTAACTTTTATACGAGAAGGACATGAAAGTAGCCCAAACTGCAAAAAAAAAAAAAAAAAAATTAGGCATGCCTCACGCAGTCGGCTCAAGGTTGGTATGATAAAGACCAGAGCTAACTACACGGCGTAATCCAGAGAAGAGCAGGTAATAACAATGTTGGGGAGGTCAGCAGTCTTTGGCGAGGGAACATCGAATGTTTTTAATGGATTACATCGACGAGAGACCAGCATTGACACTAGATCAAGTAATGGAAACCTTAACAACAAAGTTTACTTACTTAAACTTCTCCTATATAACTTTATGAAAGAGAAGCGCAGAATTAGTTTGAAGAAGGCACGCATTTCCATTCAGTAGAAAGGAACTCACCTGAGAATATCGAAAGAGGATACGAATGGATAAAAGGATGATTGGAGGCCGGCATGAACTATCTCACGAATTGCATATTTATCGATGAAGCTGCTTTTCATATTAATATGAAGAAAAACTTTGCTTGGTCCAAGAAAAATAATAGAGCTGAAGTGGCTAAAGCGAAGACTATGACCATACTTGGAACAGTATCCCCGCTTGGTATTGTTAGCATGGAAGTGAAAAGACCAAAATTCATTAAGGTGAATGATGTCTTGAAAGAACTACTTTCTTCCTCTCAGACTACCGCATCTTTCTTTCTTCGTATTTCTACTACTTGGCTTCTTGACTCTCAAGACTCCTTGGACAAAAGGCATCCCTGTGAAGTCGACGTCAAAGCTAAGTGTCTTCTGAACATTCATCTATTCTGCTATTCAATAATTGCCCAGAATCAGATAAGCAGCCCGGGAACTGATCGCCTCTTGAGGTCCAGGTTGCGTTAAAGGATTCTCATCTTTCACTGATTACCCCCAAGTAGAGCGAAGGAAGGTCAAGAACTGGACGTTAGGCATTGCAAGGTAAGGTACGGCCAATATTTGCAATTGTTGATGGATAACTTTGTTCTGGATGGATCCCAGGACCAACTATGTTCCAAGAGATATCTACATGCATCCCAGCAAAGGCAACTGGAATCTATCGTTAACGATGGTCACTTAAAGTATGATGATCACAATCTAAACTAAAAAAAAACGACTCTTTTCTCTAAGTATGTATTTGTCTTTATTTTGGACTAAAAGAAAGAAGGTTCATGATTACAAACAGTGTCTTTTTATATAGCCAACAATAAGTGGGTATGTTACGTTTTATAGTTATCCTTTGTGTTATTTATCCTTAAAATAGAGATTAAAGTTATCCCATAAGATATTTATAGGGAAAATATGATATATATCACACTGGTAAACTTCTATTTTTCCTTTTATTCCTTGTATTCATTCATAACTTTCTTTTATAGAAATACGAGAATAGTAGTGCGACTCTTCATCTTTCAAAGAATTGGCTACCAGGAATTCAAAAGGCGTTCCAGCTAATGCTAATACAGCAATACCTACACTCATATTAGGAAAAGAAGTGGGCTTATCTCGCTCTGTTTGGCACTAGTCATCCAAGAGAAGTTCTGAAAAAAAAAAAAGGAAGGGTAAATTGTACAGCAAGCGCTTTATTACCTTCCCTTAGTGTATCTTTAACTCTACCAAGGATACAGACTTGTTGAAGTATTTATTTATAGAACTATAATGAAATACAGACCGACTTGCCCTCAGGATTCGACACGAAATATACAAGAGAAAAAAACGTTCCTTGACGCTTGACTATCCACAATAAAAACAAGGCCAAGCACAAAGTTTTATTTTAAGATTGGCGCATTAAGGCTAGTGTTCATGACGCGCGTGTTCTTGCTGGATACTTTTTACTGATTTGGTTAGCAACATCAGTATTATATGGATCTGCTAATGCTGGTGCCAAGAATGAGCCCCATTTTTGGTGTCACGATGCGTGGTAAAATTCGCTGCTTGAATTTTTGACTTTTAATTCATGGAACGACAAATCATTATCACTAGGAGGCAACTGCAGACACGCATACAGAAGTAAAAGAACACAAGCAAAGTCATTAAATGTTTGTTAATCACAGCGCGAAGAGTGTATGAAAAAGGCTTTTGTCAGTAATAATACTTTTTAAGAACAAAAGGGCATATACGGTCATTCCACTTCCAATCTGTAGGCATGATGAACATAGTTGCCTGTCTCATTTCGATGTATTAGTCAACATGGTTTGGATCTCAAACTTTAAGCTAAATTGATCTACACTTGCCTGAAGCGCCGCTATTACCACTTAAGGCCGACGATAACATCTAAAAAAATTGCTCAACAAGTAAACTGTCATGTTTACTGTCGTGACACGTTCAATCTCTTTATTGAGAGGATTTTACAACACATTCAGATTAGAATATATGGATGAAATAAGTAAAATATATTATTGATAAACTACCAGAAGGACAAAAAAGGGAGATATGTTTACAAATGTAGGTCAATTGCTTCAATAAAGATGACAGCTATCTCTTCATTTGAGTCAAGCATAGTTGCTGTCAATTCTCCCTCTTTCTTTCAAGAGCTTACACAATGCAAAAGAACGGCAATGACAATTGACAATGTTTCGTAATAATGTGTTTGCAGTATCAGAAAAGACGCAGGTTTGTGATATAATTGCAATAATAATAAACAAGAAGTATAGACGTATGCCGGACAGTCTCTACATAATCTCTTTATGACGAAATAAAATAATTTCATTGTTAAAAACAACATCACTTTATATGTAAATAGGATTATTTGGCTAATGTGAAATGGACATGATACGTTAAATGAGCGTGTTTTGTAGTCAGTCTTTTTGTATTTCTCATTCCTAAAGTAATCTCATAAAGTATTTGTAGAGTAAATATGATAGCGTTGCCTATTCATTGAGAAGTGCATGAGGAGTGCGTGCTTTTTATATTTACCGTATGATTTCCTAAATTTTGAAGGCGGTAGTCACTACTTACTGACATCGCTTTGTAGTCCTCATACTTGGTAGCTCTACCAGTTGCCTTTTTTGACACTGGAGCAGCCATTATCTTTGTCTGAATCATCTACAGCGCTTCACAAAAGTGCTGTTTCAAACACATCTCAAGATGGTCAATTAAGCAGTGTAGATCATTCATCCTTGATTTGAAAAAGCTCTAATGTAAAGAACAAAAAAAAGGCTGCACGTAGAATCCTATTTCGGTTCTATTTTATTTTCAGTTTTCATTAAATTTTGGGTAGCGAACTTTTTTGATCAAATCCACAAACTGGGAGTGGAATGACTGTGTATATATAATATATAAGAATAAATAACAAATAGAGAAGGGTCAGATAAAGTAAATGGAATATGCTTTACAAGGGAAAGGGATGCGAATTACACATAAAGTCCTTTTAGATCAAAGGGAAAATACTTGGGTTATCGAGACTGAATGTGATGGGTGCAGCGCCTAACATAGGTGAAGAGGATGTAGAGGAAGAAGCAGATGATGGTGATGATGATGATGATGATGAAGGTGAGGTGGACGATGATGGTAAAGAAAATAAGGAATTGCCAAAGGAGGCCAGAGTTTGATTGAGAGCAGCCATGTGTGAGTGTTCGATGTGATACTTTAAACCGTTGAGATTTTTATAACGTTTACCACAATCGCCAATTGTACATTGGTATGGCTTAGAAGCAAGGCTTTCACTGTCATCATTGATCAGATTACAATGGCCATGTTGGTTATGATATTTGAGACCGTTTGGATTTTTGTATGCTTTATCACAGCCACTGACTGGACACTTGTAAGGTTTATCCGCATTCAAATCTATATCATCACATTCATCAATTAATAACACTTTTCATTATGTATATATATACTTACTAGCATTAGCGCATGCCAAAATAGCACCTGCTTGTGCAAGAAATTCTTCATCTGTCATCAAGGATTCAACACTGTTACCACCAGCCAATGCTAACTTTTTGGCAGCAGATTGTGTAAGGATTTCGAGTGCACTGTTGGCACATGTCATCTGACTATACGATCTCTTCTTTCCACATGATTTCCTTGTGTCGTCCTCATTTTCGTCTGACAGGTAAGTTACTGCCTTCTTCTTGAGCATGTCAATGTACTCTGTCTTTTCTTCAATAGGAGACCAACAATCACTTTCACTGTCAAAGTTATCTTCTTCTTCAAGATGAACATGACATTCTTCATAGTGTTGTAGCAAATCATGGAGATCATTTAGGACGAGACCGCAGCAGACAAAGTCACGACAATAGGAGGCTTCAAGGTCCTTTGATTCGAAAGCATCCTTAATATCATTTTGTGGTGTGCAGCGTTGAAAGTCGTAGGTACTACACAAACGTTAGATACTCACACACAAGAACATAAACAATACACTTACTCAAAGTTGATGTCCTGTTTAGGGATCGTGAGCGTGCTCATACGTCTAAGAGAGGTGTTGTATTCGAGAGGTACAGGCATCCTTTAATATAAGCAAGCAGAGAAAGGGAAAGAGAGAGAGGGAAAGAAAACAAGATGAAAAGTAGGGAACCCTTTTATAATACATCAATATCAGCAGAAACCCCGATCCTTGGTACCACCCTGTAACGGCATTTTAAAAGGAATAGATCTCCGAAGTCCCTTTTTTATGGTTGCATGTCCACAAGGTTTGGTACTACGTTGCACCCTTTCACTATTTTAATGAGTATGGAATCTGATGGAATAATATAATAAAAGTGATGTCAAAAAAGCTCAAAGGAAGAGGAAAAAAAGGTGGGAGATATTTACTCATGCCGTTAGTTTAGTCGGTCTTGTGAAGGGATGAAAGAGAAGGAAGGGTTTAAAATAAAAAGACAAAAAAAAAGAAGAGAGAGTACAAGATGACATGGTTTCAATTGTATGAACTCAGATGATTTTGTTTTTATTCTTGTTCAATCAGTTTAGCATAATCTTCATAAGTAGCAAATGTAGGAAGACGTTCCTTCTTTGACTTCTTCTTTTTGGGTTGCTCTTCTTCTTCTTCATCGCTAAGCTCACGTTTAGCCTGAAGTTCTTCTTCCATGTCGGAGGCATTTAATAGTTCGATATCTTCTTCATCCGATCCAAACTCAATGCCCTCCTCGTCTTCATCACCCTCGTCCTCGTCTTCTTCTTCATTCTCAGCCAATAATGCCTTCATTTCCTCGTCGTCTTCTTCATCGTCATCGTATAAAGCTGCATCCTCATCATTGTCATCTTCATCATCTAATCCACCTGGTATAGAAGCCATCATCGCACGCCATACTTCGTCTTCTTCTTCTTCAGAATCTTCTCCAGATTTCTCCTTCTTTGCCTTGGCTGGTTGTGCAGCAGCCTTTTGAGCAAAATATTTGTGGAAGAAGACTTCGTCGGCAGCTACTTCTTCTTCTTTCTTCCGAATAAACTGTTCTGAATTTACGGGTATTTCATTAATGGCAGATTTTGTAAACAAGACACCACCATCTCGTCTGCTGCCAGATAATGGTTGCATAATAGACTGTCCCTTGGGTACTGACTCCTTCTTGGGATTTTTATAGACAAATCTATCCAAAAAGTGCATCAGCGTGAATTGGTGTAGATCAGGCTGGTTGGTAATCAATTCGCCTGCGAATAAAGATTCTACATATTTTACAACAGAAGGGTGATAGTGTGATTTGAATGGAAGCTAAATGTGGGTCATTAGCAAAGTTCGTTCTAAAAGGGGGGTTGCCCGCCTTACCAGTTCCCATAAACAACTCTTTTCGGCATTACTAAATCTAGGATCTCTTTTTCTACCATCATATTCAACCTTGTTGGGTTTATTGTCTTCCTTTTTTGGTGCGTCATCTTCTTCAACATCTTCAAAGTGCTCTTCTTCATCGTCTTCAGGTGGCATCAACAAGGTTTTCAAACCAGGTTTAGATTCCATCAACTACGACATTAAAGTTAGATAAATATAAATAATATAAGTAGATCCGTACCTGACTGATTAGGAAAAAAATACCACAAACAAATGCGGGTTGATGACGGGCTGCAATTTGAACAAGACGTTTCACGAAAGCCATAACACGTCTCATGTCATTATCAGCACGAATTGCTTTAAATAGTAAATTCAGATACATGCTCTGTTTTGATGATTGATGGATACGTGGATCTAATAATGATTCATACAGCACACGATAGAATCGGTCGGCTATGTTGGGTTTGCTTGTCGAAATGGTAAAGATGAGTGAGAGTGCTTGAATGGCTGCATTGAATGTGCTGGCATGTGTTATTTTGAACAAGGTTTCCAGATGGTCCTCAACAATCTTGTCGGATATATCAGCAAAGTGAAATGCTCTGTTAACACCAGTCAAGACGGCTGCAATCATCTTGGTCTTATGGTCATCTAGTTCCAACTTTTTCTGTTCTTGCTGCTTTTCTTTTTTCATCTGCTTTTTACTCTTCTTTCTATCGCTTTCTTCTTCGACTTTCACTTCTTCTTCATCATCCTTCTTACTGTTATCTTCCTTTTCTTGTATCTTTAATAGTTTCTTGAAAAAGATAAAGTAGATTTCGGTCAATTTGTTTGCCACATCTCTTTCCTTGGCTGTCAAAATTGTCTGATTCATCGTGATCATGGCATAATACTGTGCCTTCTCGTTCGTTGAAGGCAAGAAGAGCAACTGTTCTAATTCTCTGATCACAATCATCTTCATGCCAGGATGTTGTACAAGTAATTCAATAATCAACTGTGATGTCTTGGCTGCTACTTTATTATCTGAATCACCTAGTTTGTTGACCAAAAGCTTCAACAAGTTTTGCTCTTGCTCAGGCTTGTTGGCTAACAAATCATGGATACATGTCACCATATTGTTACGAACGTACATGAGGGTGTCACGGGAAAGTTCTTCAATGATACGAAGGTATTCCAAAAATGTCTTTTTCAAATGATCTTCAAATGCCCAAACAAGCAAGTGCGTATCTGATACTTCCTTGGCTGCTAAAGGTCGGTCTGCAAAGTAAATCAATTTACGGTCAGGTAAGACAGATCCAATAAACAAGTCCTTTAAACTCGTGATGGCCATGACCGCTTCGTTTCTACCCTTTTTGCGACTCATGGATATGAGTGTGTCCAATGTCTTGATACCGTGAAGAGGTGATTCTCGAAACATCAAGGTTAATGCAGACACTTTGTCGTTCAAGGTACCTGATTGAATAATGTTAGACATGAAGCTGCGGTTGGATGAGGTCAGCATGGGATGTGTCTCGGCTTTGGCATTTTCGTCTTTTAAAAGCTGTTTGGCGTAGTTCAATTTTTCTTGCGTCTGCAAGGTCGATAAACGCTGAACATTTTCAATTGAGATGGCTGGGAGTGAAACGTTATACCAGAAGGGAGTAGGTTCAATAAGCTAACGTAAAAGCGGTTAATCCATGATCAAGGTGATATGTATATATTGTGTTTACCAAACCACTTGATGATTTAGGAGTATGAATTTTCATAGGTTCTTCTTCTTTTTCCTCCTCCTCCTCTTCATCTTCGTCTTCATCTTCGTCTTCTTCTTCTTCACTGCTCACATCCTCTTCTTCGTCCTCCTTATCTTCTGATTGCTCCTCGTCTGTGTCAATATCCTGCTCATATGTACTGGCTGATAACCCAATATTTGTCATAAATGACTTTAATTCATTTTTTAACGCTTCCTACAAGTGAGCAACAAGATACTATTAGCACAAAGTATTATACATCAGCTCTCAAATTACCTCTTCTTTTGTCGCTGTTGTCTGCAGATCTTCTTCTTCATTGTCGTCATCGATATCTTTCAAGTACTTAATATCGCCCTTTGTTCCTCCTAATGCTAAGACAGCTTGTTCAAATGCATCTTCACTCTTTACGATTTTTTTGGACTTTTCAACAGTCTTTTTATTCTTTTTATGATCAGCTTTTGAACCCATTTTACAATAAAAACAATAAAAGCAAATGGATTGAACAAAAAAAGGAGAAGACGAGAAAACAACGTCAACTATGTGACTACTTTATTTTAAGCCACCGTCCAATGGAATATAGTGCATAAATTATGGCTTCCATGCTTCATCGTGTAGCATGTCTAGCAAAAAAAAAAAAAAAATATGTTAAACAAAGACATAAACATACAAGCATTCTTTACCTTGCCAAATGGTATGAGATGGGTTATCTTCAACGACTGCACTCTCTTCGCTTGATACAGCCAACATAGATTTCACGTGGTCTTCATCCCCGCTTTCATCTTCACTCGTCAAGTCGTATATTGAGTTTGTACTATATACAAAATAAAGATAAGTATATATCATCTCTAGTTTTTCCCATTTTACTTTAAATGATGAGGGGACAAAGGAGTGTAACTAGTTGATGATTGCTGTACGACCTCATTGTCAACCATGATCGCAGGCACTACATGAATTTTATTTTCAGCCCACTTTCCGTTTTTTAATGACTTTTTTTTTTTACCTTTCTTTTGCTTTTCCAAATGCTTCAAAAACTTCTTTCTGAGAGCGATCGTCTCCATTAAACCTCTGACGCGATCGATAGAAATAAGCGTATGAATCGCTTCTTCTTTCTTTTGATACTCCAGCAAGTCCTCTAGTCTATTAAAGAGTTAAACATGTGTAAAAGCTTATTTTACATTTTGTAACACTTTACACAAGCGAATGTTCAGGCACAATCAACTTTCTTTGTGACAACATTAATAACATTTGATTAAATGACACGCCTTTAGACCCAGATTCAATCAACGCAGTTTCCTAATTTAACCAAGTTTACTATATTGGCATTGTTTGTTATTGTCACTCGTTTACCCAATATATTCTCTCCAAGTCATGTCTTCTCTTGTGTAGCTCTTGAGGGTTTAACTCGTTTAGCTTCTCAGAAAGGCCCTTGAGGTCCAAATCATGATCATATTTGTCTGTCTTGACTTTCTTTTTAAACTGAGCTACCAAATTCTTGTACGAGTACTCCGGTTCAAATATGCGTATGGTGAATATACCCTCGAGTCTCTATTGAGTATAAGTATCAAAATGAGGTAGCCGTATTAAACTTACGCGCCAAAAGGTCATGTATTCGCTTGGCTTGACATATCCTGTTCGATCTGTATCTACAGAAGCCCACGTCATTTTGTACTTGCGAATTTCGTCTCGGTTGACCAACGAGAAATTGGCTCGTGTCTGATAGACATACGAGAAATTGTCTGCAACGACAGCAACAAAAATGGAAGTGAAGATGTACATGGAGATGATATTGAATGATAAGAACAAAAAGTAGGCCCATCGAAGTGATCCACAATCAGAGTCCAGGTAGTTATCAGAAACAACACAGTTTGGGTATTCTACAGTAAAGTCGTGCATCACATTATTCCAACCTTCACTATATAACCGCATAAATATATTTCCCCTCGTCTTTGAGCGATATATAAACGTTACCCTGTTGAGTATCGAATCAACGATATCATTGTGCTTGAGAACGTTCTAAAGTTCACATGTTCGTTGGATGCACTCGGTCCATACTTGGTTAACCCAAATATTTGCATAAACATAATCGCATAGGTCGTCATGACGATAAACCAAACAGCCATCACATTTAAAATCTGATAGGTAGACGCTCTATTACGAAGGGATGTGAGCCTTTTTTTTTTCATTATAAAGAACAACTTACGCCATGGTTGTAAACAGTTGATTTAAACTATCGCTTCTTTGTACCAACTTGAAACATAGAGCAGTAACAAACAGTTTCTGTAACTCAACGTTCCACTGTAACCCAGGGCTTCCATAATGAATAAAGGTCGTAACCGATCCTCCAAAGACCATGACCACATCATACAGGTTCCAGAGATTTTTGCGAAACGAAGACCAGCCAAGACCAAGGACCTTGATGATGATTTCGAGCCAGTAAATGACGATGAATGTCAAATAAACGTCCACTAGAAAAAAAAGTTTACATATTGCTTTCTTTTTTTTTTTTTACTCGAGATTACCTTTCGCATTATCCCAGCTCGTAACATCGCCACTACCAGGATCAGATGAACTAACGTTATCTGCACACAAAAAGACAATGTTCAAAGTAACAACGACCGTCATGAGTTTATAAAAGAACCCTTGCTTCTCAACTGTCAAATCAAAACACCATTTCCGCAGCTTATCCGTTGGAGGAGACTTGGGTCGTTTGGCTGGCCTGACCTGGTTCAAGAACTTTTTCAAGTCGAGCCATCGTCGTTGATCCGAAGTGAGATAAGCCGACCCATTACGTCTGGTAAAGTTCTCCATGACGACGCCCAAGAAAAGAGAGATGACAAAAACGGAGCCTGCGAGATTGTAGACCATAAAGAAGATACCCCAGAGCTGACTCGCGTCTTGTTCCGGGCTGAGATCTTTACCAGTGATGCCCATACTTGTCTCCATCACGTCGACCCATCCTTCACCACTTGCAATCTCAAAGAGGATCAGCAGTGACCGCCAAAAGGAATCAAAGTTATAGTCGTACGGGTTAGCCCATCGTCTAGGCAGATAGATCGACGTGTCCTCCGGCATGGGCTCTTGCGTGCCCAACATATTTTCAAACAGACAATCGCTCTTGCCCGTACTTGAGTCATCGTTGCATTGATAGAATAAACCCATAAACACGTTTTTGCCGTACAGCGCAAACGGCACGATCAGACAGAGACCGAGGGCAGCCGATTCCAGGAGCCGTGGCAGACCGGTGAAGAGAATGGCTGTGAACGTGTCCTTGGCAGGACCCAGCAAGTTGATGAGACGAAGCACACGAAGCGCCTTGAACGCTCGAAACCCACGCTCGATCCCTGTGGCACCGGCAAATTTATCAAAGTTGGACATGTACAAGGTCACGAGGACAAAGAGATCAAGCATGTTCCATCCGTTCAATAAGTACGCATTGGGCGTCATCACAAACCCGTCAGCGATTATCTTGATGACAAACTCGATCGAAAAGACGACCGTAAAGGCCCAGTCGGTATACACAAACCGCATGATCTTTTCAGGATCGTTCCGGTACTGGTACTGATACACGGGTGAATTTCGAATCGTCAATACTACGTTGGCGATCACACAGGCCGTGATGAAGGCAGAAAATGATAGACTGATCCATCGTGACGCGGGCACGCCAAATGTACGCTCGCCTCGGCTGGGCGGGACGATGCGCTGACAGAATCGTCGAATCGGGTTGTTGCTTGAAAAGATAAACAGCGCACGGTCGTAGCTCGGATGAGCTGCGATAAAGTCGCGTTTTAACGCCTTGCGCTCTTCAATGTCCAAATCCGTCGTCTCTTGTTGGTACCTGTTGGCGACGGTGTCTCGTAAGGTCGGATCGATCAGGTACCTCAGCGCTCGTGGTTCATCGGTAGAACCGTGTCCCTTGAGATCGTAAAACGTACCGACCTGGTCAAAGTGCATGCTCTGACGCGCATGTGTCTGAAGCACAGGTCTTTGCTCGTGAGCTAGGTCGGGTGAAGGGAAAAGTCGGCTAATGAAATTCATCGCCTTGCTCATCATACCATGCCGCGTGGTCTCCACCTGTCGTTCCTCTGCAACCTCTTGTGTCGTCTCGTTCATGAATTCTCGAACAACGTTCTTTTGGACAGAGAGGACAAGGTGGTTTGGGATATTGGTCAGGTCTAGTCCTTTGGGTTGAGGTTTGAAGTATCGATAAATGTTCCATCGACTGACGACTGTTTTTCTGTTGAGTTCTGATTCGGTTTTTTTCATGAAAAAGAGGACTTGGTTCTTTAACTTGTCCTCTTCGGCAATTTCGAAATTTTCCATCAAGACAGCAATAAACATGTTGACCAAGACAACTTTTAAAATGTTAGCCTTTGTCAATAAGGAAGAAAGAAACTTACAGTTGGAAAAGCAAAACCAAAAGACAAGAAATAGAGCATAGATTGCGCTGTTTCGATTGGTTGATCCGGCTTGAAGGACATTATATAATACTGTTGTCCAATCTTCACCAGAGAATAACTATTCACACCATGCTCAATCACTTTGGTCTCTATGAAAAAAATAAAAACTTACCTGATAAAGTGCAGCAAATGAATTGTAAATGGAGAAAAATCTCATTTCTTCTCCAGTTTCGTTAATGACGCCTTCAAACAATTGATATGCCTTTGATTTTATATTAGCTTTTCTTTTCTTTTTTTTTAAATTATACACAAGCTTACGATAATAGCGCAAAGTAAGGTTGATAGCACAATAAAGAATGTCAAGTTAATCAAACCGTACACACTTCCTATCACCCTTGACTATATAAATATAAATGTATAAATGTTAGCTGCACCTCCATCTTTTCCTTTATATCAATGACTTGCCATCAAATTCCTTAGTCGTGGGATTGCGACTATGACACGATAGATACGAAGCACTTGAAATCCAGTGAACCAGATATAGATCAGCCGGTGCTGTTTGATCCACGGCAACTGGATGATACATGTCACAACAGCAATCAACAAATCAGTCGTGTTCATCTTGTCCTTGAAGAACGCCTTGAGGTCGCGTCGCTGAGCAAGCAGACGCAAGACTATCTCTATCAAGAACGCCAATGAAAATATCGTCTCTGCCAGATCAAGACCGTCTAACTGAGCCGTGCTCATATCATTGTGCTTGGTCGCCATACATACCAAGTCTACAACGACCAGAAAGATCCAGAACGGCCTCATGAATGTGACGAGCCAAGTGAGTGAAGATACCTTTTGTCGTTGCTCTTGTTCTTCATTCTCTGCAAACTCCCATCCACCTTCTTCATTCATGTCTGCCAAGACAGGCTTGGCTCTAATAGAGCATTAATAAAACTCTTCTTTCAAGGCTAACCACTTACGTCGCGTTGGTAAATGCAGAGTGCTGCGAATCCTCTCGTACTTTGGCAAACATTTCTGTAATCACGGCAATAAACAAATTTATCAACCAAAAGTTCATGACGATCACAATCACAATAAAATAAAGTGCAGCAACAACATATTCGGCATCCATCATGTCGTACATTCGGTCCGTCCAGGATTGAACACCAGTGATGATCATGACGATCAGCATGGACGAAAAGATGCTGTCAAAACTGATCGTTCCTCCATACGGATTTTCTGTTTCTTCACAGATCAGGCCTTGTTCACAAATAAAGCCTTTAGACCATAATGCAGTTTGTCCAGATTTGAGTTTATAGGGAACTTTGTACCCTGTCTCGTTGATGTATCCGCCACAGTATTGTTGTAACTCCTCTGTATGTGAGGCATTGTTTGGATCTAAAAAGTGTGAGAAACATAAAAGAAATAGTCATAGATTCTTACCGTGCCAAACGCAGTGTCTTTGAAAGGAGCCACTAAAGGATTGTACGCCAATGATGCTAGATGAAAAAGCTTAGAGACGTATGCACACACACATACACACATAAAGGACAACTTACGCAAAGATGACAAAAAAGAAGAACACAAAGAATAAGACATTCACTAAGAGAGGAGCAGCTCTCTTGAGACTATTCAAAATAACTTTACTTCCATCTGTTATATTTAGTAACCGTAATAAAACTAATGCTGATAACATCTTGAATACGAGGATACGTCTGCCTTGGTCTTCGTTGATCTCTTGGTGTGTCATCAAGAGAATAAAGTCTACCCAATAAGATAGGATGGCGATAAAGTCGATACGGTTCCAGCTGTGTCGTAGGTAGGCCCTGGGTGACTGTGGTGAAGGTGGGTTGAAGAAGAGGCCGAGGATGATGATGCGGCAGATAGCTATGATTCTTTATAAGAAGTTAGTCATAAATTCAGATGTATATCATGTTTGGTTACGTGTATAGGATAAATATCACAAGGAGTACATATTGGTACCAGACTTGGCCCCATGTGCTTGGTGGATTTGGGAATGGATCACTTCCCCAACCGACGATGAAGAGAGTGACGGCGTGAAAGACGATGAGAAACATGATCAAGGTCTCCATCCATCTTTTAGCAATATATTAATAACAAATATATGCTTAAATCACTTGAAACTTACTTCCAACATAAAATATGATGCAAGAATACACGAAATGAGTTCTGTGGAGAGAATAACTTTAAGCTATTACCAGATAAATAACTAAATGATTCCACATCAGACGTGCTGTCATCTTTGACCTGATCAGGATTTGGTATCGTCGCTGTTCGTTTCATTGGTATATTTTCATCTACAACAGAGGATGCATCAGACTCTTGGTCTTCTTCACTATATTTCTGCCACTGCTCTTGTCTTCTCTCCTGGAGTTCCTTGTTCTCATCTATGGCAGCCTTATGATCCATCGCATACTGATGCAAATTGACCACTCGCTCGGCCACTCCTCTCACCGCCTTGACAAGATCTCGAAAAAACTTGTGTCGATCGTACTGTATGAGCCTATTGACCTTTTTTCGATCTATCTCTGGGTCCACACTTGCCGGCTTATATATCGCAGGCAGCTCAGGAGAGGCGTCTAGTGGATGCCTGAACCCTGACATATTCGATGCGTTCACAGTGAGACGAGCTGTATCAGAAAAGACCTCGTCCTCAAACGTGATCTCTTCTTCCTCTTGTGGCAATGGTGTCGGCGGAGGTGAAGGTCGTCTTTCCTGTTCAAATTCTGTCATAAATTCAGTCACTGACGGAAGAGGCTTTCGTTGGGTATAGCGTCGACTGAGTCGAGTGTTGTTTCTTTTCATAATTTCTGGGTCATCTTCTTTTAATAACGTTGTTTCATTGTCGCTTGTGCTGTGTTTTTTACTATAAACACTTTTTCTATTTTTTAAAGACATCGTCTACTGTTCATGCCCGTTTTTCTCTATAAAAAAAAGAAAGAGAAAAGGGATTAATTTAATGACAAGCCGGAAATAGAAATGGTCTGGAATACCAATATATTATTTTTGGTAAATATGATCCCCTCTCCTCTTTTATTTTGTTACTATGGAAAAAAAGAGCATCATTTGTTTATATATTTGTATTTATTTAACGTAGACAATAGAGTTTTCATTTGGATAAACAAAAAGCTTATAGAAAGGAGTTTATTTCGATCAGTCAAAAGCTGTATGCAAGCAAAATATGCAAGATGTATATGTGTGTGGCTTTGGCCCTACCTTATTGGTGCACCCACAATTTACCTTATTTTTTTTTTTCTATGGGGGAATAAAAAAGAGAGCTCTCTTTTTTCACTTTGCAACATGTCTCCTAATACTCGTCGAGTTGTTACCAACGCGAGAACTGTCTCTTATAGCTCTGGTGGATTAAATGAAAGGTGAGAATGGCTCATTATTAATACATATGTACTCATTCTTATAGATTTGCTAATTTGGAAAAGAGCAAAAAGCCAACTCATAATCCAGTCATTCAATCCAAGAGTGTCTTTAGTCGTATCAAAGCCGATAGTCCTAAATCCAAAAGTATTCAACAACGTCTTGGTAAGCCCGTAGATACTCGAAGAAAGCCAGCGATGGCGGGTAGGATCACCAAACCAAACAAGAAGCCAGTAAGACAACCACCACAAAAAAAGCAACAACAAAAACAGAAACCCAAGAATGATAAAAAGGGTACTAAAGAAAAGAAGAAGCCCTTGTCACAAGAGGATCTTGATAAATCTTTGGATGCGTACATGATGAAAGACCCTAAGACGGCACAGGCCAAGTTAGATGAAGAATTGACGACATATATGCAAGAAGCTGAACTTGAAGAAGAGACATTATAATAAATAAAAACGCCATCACCTTTGTTTCAGCAAATTGATGTGATAAAGGGCTATTTTTGATCGAGATATTGGATCAGATACACATAAAAGAAAGAGAAATTGAGAATAGGCAAATTGTATATATATATATATACAGAGGGCGTTGCTTGAAAAAAGATATAAACATGATAAAGATGTGGATACGCGCGTTTGGAAGGACGATCATTGATGATTTCTTTTTCTTATTTTCTCTCTTTCTTTCTTTTGCTCACATGCGTTCATCAATGTCTTTTTTTTTTTTTCTTTTTCGAGAAAATACGCACACTCTTATTAAAGTATACATAGTCTATCAGCTATTCATAAACCACCTTTTTCGTCATTGTCATTGTTCTTGCTTGGGTTTACAAACAATGTAAACTCCGTCATAAATTTGCATTATTTTTTCTTGAATCTTCGATATTTTTTTCTTTCTTTCTCTCTTTGCTGCCAAACACACACACACATAAATGTATCGATTATCCAAATTGACTACCAAGACTTTTCCTATAGCGAGACATGTAAGTCTATAATCAATCAAAGACATGCAAACTGATATCCTTTATTTTTGGCAGCATGTCGGTGTTTTATCCCAACTTCGCCCTTACTCCAACAAAGTATCTGGACCTGTCATTGGCATTGACTTGGGCACAACGAATTCATGTGTAGCCGTAATGGAAGGTAAAAATCCAAAAGTAATTGAGAATGCTGAAGGTGCACGCACGACACCTTCTGTGGTTGCGTTTACCAAAGAAGGCGAATTGCTCGTGGGTCAGACAGCCAAACGACAGGTAACAAAAAAAAAAAAAGAAAGAAAAAGAAACCATAACATCGCAAGCTAATCCCCTACATAGGCTGTGGTGAATCCTGAAAACACAATCTATGCTACCAAAAGACTAATCGGTCGTCAATTCAAAGACCCTGCTGTTCAAACAGACATCCCGAGCGTGTCATACAAAATCGTGCCACACACGAACGGTGATGCATGGGTCGAAATGTCTGGTGGTAAAAAGTACTCGCCCTCACAGATTGGCGCCTTTGTGCTCGGCAAGATGAAAGAGACGGCTGAAAGCTACCTGGGCAAGAAAGTGAAGCATGCGGTGATTACTGTGCCAGCTTATTTTAACGACTCTCAGCGACAAGCGACCAAGGACGCAGGCAAAATCGCCGGGCTGGACGTCATGCGTGTGATTAACGAACCCACCGCAGCAGCTCTGGCTTATGGTCTGGACAAGGCAGGTGATGAGACCATTGCGGTATATGACCTGGGCGGTGGTACGTTCGATATCTCCATCTTGGAGATTCAAAATGGTGTGTTTGAAGTCAAGTCGACCAATGGTGACACAGCACTGGGCGGTGAGGACTTTGACTCTCATCTTGTAAGATACGTTGTGGACGAGTTCAAGAAGGAAACAGGCGGTATGGACCTCTCCAACGATCGTATGGCCATTCAGCGTATACGTGAAGCTTGTGAAAAGGCCAAAATCGAGTTATCTTCGACTGTTCAGACAGATATCAACTTGCCTTATATCACTGCCGATGCAACAGGTCCCAAGCATATCAACATGAAGCTGACACGTTCCAAGTATGAAGGATTGGTAGGCGATTTGATCAAAAAGACAATCTCTCCTTGTGAAAAGGCGCTCAAGGACGCAGGCGTCTCTGCTCGTGAGGTTGGAGACGTCATTCTCGTCGGTGGTATGACTCGTATGCCCAAGGTGATCGAAACAGTCAAAGGCATCTTTGGAAAAGAACCTAGCAAGTCTGTCAATCCGGATGAAGCCGTCGCTCTTGGTGCTGCCATCCAAGGTGGTGTCCTTGCTGGATCGGTGTCGGACATTCTTCTCTTGGATGTCACTCCGCTTTCCTTGGGTATCGAAACCCTCGGCGGCGTCTTTACTCGTCTCATCAACCGAAACACGACGATCCCGACCAAGAAATCTCAGGTATTCTCTACCGCGGCTGATGGACAAACCCAGGTCCAGATCCGAGTGTTCCAGGGAGAACGTGAGCTCTGCAGAGACAACAAACTGCTCGGTGACTTCAACTTGACGGGTATCCCTCCTGCTCCCAAGGGTGTGCCTCAGATCGAAGTCGAGTTTGATATTGATGCAGATGGTATTGTCAACGTCGCAGCCAAGGATAAAGCCACGGGTCGTGATCAATCAAGTAAGTTATATTACTTTGTATTATATCTTTACTCATATCTTGCCAGTTACCATTGCTGCTTCTTCTGGTCTAAGCAGTGACGAAATCGAGAGAATGGTCCAGGAAGCCGAAAAGAATGCAGAGGCAGACCGTGCTCGTCGTGATACGATCGAAATGGCTAACCGTGCTGAATCAGCCATGAGTGAAACAGAAAAGGCCATGGAAGACTTTAAAGATCAAATCGATCAAACAGAGGCTAACAAGCTCAAGGGCATGATTGCATCTCTTAGAGAACAGACAACCAAGGCTCAGGCTGGTGATACGGATATCAAGGCTGAAGATCTGAAGGCCAAGGTAGATGAGCTTCAGTCAAGTTCGCTCAAGCTCTTTGAAATGGTCTACAAGAACCGTGCTCAACAAGGAGATAATAATAATAACCCTCAACAATAATTCTCTCTTTTTTTTTAAAAAATAAAATAATGTCTGATTTGACTCTGTTATTAAAGAACCATAACCAAAAGAAAGCAGAAATAAAACGAAATAATGGTATTATAAATGCTTTGAAAACATGGGAGGGGCTAATTCTATCATTAGAGCAAATTCGAAAGAATGCAGTTCAAGCTACCAATGAATTAACAGATTCCATCACAGATTATGTTAATGAAGAGTAAATAAATAAAATAATAAAAAGATGTTACTAATGAACAAGATAGAGTGAGTGACATATTCGCCAAACAAAAGGAACTCGAACAACAGTCAAAACGATTAGCAACTCAAGTGACAAAATATATAAACCAAACACAACAGTGGTTATCACTAGTAGACAATTTTAATCACTCACTCAAGGAACTGGGAGACGTGAAAAATTGGGCACAAATCATGGAACATGATATGAAGACAGTCATGACTACCTTGGAGTTTGTACATCAAGGTAATAATAACAACATCATCTCTTGATTGTTCCTACATAATAAAAGGCACTTTGGAATGAATGATGATTATATACAGTCTAAATATATTGTTGTTTATTATGCATCAGATGACAACGTTTGCATACAAGTAGTGTCATCATAAACTCTCCTTATAAAAGTCTTTTCTTAAACATTACTTTAGCAATATTCAGTCCTTTTCTACTTTTTTTGTTGTTGACTTTAAAAATGACTTCTTTTAATCGGTAAAGTAATGAAGGATAGTCTTTATGAAGAGGAAAAATAGCCGTAATTAACAAACATCATCAATAGTCTCCCTCCGTCTGTTCGTCCGTTTTGACCATTGGCAAAAACAGATGGGGACAAGACATGTTCACAACCTACAGAAACTGTATGTATATAACTCAGCTCAAAGCTTAGATCAAATGATCCCGACAACATAGTGTTTTGGTTGATGCTCGCGACAAGGTTCACTGACAGTGTGCACATGAAACCATTTACGGCGTTTACTGCGTTTTGTACAGAAGAAACACGAGTTTAATGATGTAAAGTCTGTATCATGTAATATGAGGCTTGTAGCAACAGCAACGTTCAATCAAGAAGGTGCCAAAGCGCATAACCGAGATACCTAGGCTGGCTCTTATAGTGTATGTCATCTATAACTTGTTCAAAATCATCAAAAGTCTTTACTCAGTTTTTCAATAACTTTATTATAGTTTAATTGAGCAAGGGCTCTATTGAGACAGCCATATACGCCATACTATTGGATATAATGCATTATTATTACACAAGTTTATATCTTTTCTTCATGACACTTTTCAAGAAAAATGTTATTAAAACGCGTTTATTGAGATATGTGTTTATTAGCAATTCAGTTGTTAAAAAGAATGGAAATATTGACAGTTACATGAACCAAGTCAAGATTGCTTCTGTATGTAGTAAAAATAAATATCAATAAACGTCCTATTAATCTAACCAAGCATGAATAAAAAAGACGATATTACAATTAGTGCTGCAATACATTGAAGCCTATGCTGAGGAGCAAAATGACAGAGATGTCATTGCTAAATTTTCGAATCCTATAATTTCAGCGGTGCTTATTATAATATTCTGTCGATAAAAAGTAGATATACACTTCTCTTAGAAATACATAAGACAATAAGTAATACGTAGCCATATACTCACAGTTGAGGCTCTATTTCAAAGATTGAGACAAATAAGGTTTGAACAGGCTATAGGTGGCATATACCATATTCACAGCTACTCTTCAGTTATTAAAGGTCACCATGTAGGGCAATGAAGGATGTCTCATTGTCTGTACTAATAGACCCAGTTGCAAATGATGATGACCTGTATGTTTCTCCCCGTATTTGCCCCTATATCAATTGCCCATAAGAAAAGAATCAGATAAATTATAATTAGTCTGTTTTATGAATAAATCATTTAGGTTATGTAGTTGTAGCACTTTGCCTTATTGTTTTCAGATAAAAAAAAAGGGCGACCATGTAGCACACAACAGTGGAAGGAGTACAATGACGAGTATTCATGCAAAGAAAAAACAGCTTTAAACAAATGTCGTAAAAAGATAACTTATAGAAGAACTAGTGATTACGGATATCTATACAAGGTATTTGTGAGCCATTTTAACCAAACATTTCAGCGTTTCCCATATTGAAAAAACAAATTATGCTTGAGCAACCTTAAACACACACGCATTATTAAAAGAGCTATTCATTCAATAATAATGTTGTATATATGCTATTGAAAAAATCACCCAAAAATAAAGACCAAATGTGATTCCAGCAAAAAAAAGGGGGGCTAAATAAGGGTATAAAGAGAATCACATTTGAGCAATATGAAGACGAACTAAGTGCAATTTCAATCTCCGTTCAAAGTGACTTTCTTTAACCCTAGCTCATTCGTGGCTTAGAATCTATTAGCCTAGGGTGTGAATGCGTTTGCTGTGAGTGTGTGTGTATGTGTGTCAATACGCTTTAATTCTTTTTTTTTCTTCTTTTCTATTCTTACAAACATGAGCGATTACTCTTCAAGCTACAACAGTTTTGGTGGTGGTGACATTGTAATATAAGCAAAGGATATACTTAAAATATAAAACTAACATAGTCTGGGTAATTAGAGCAACAAAAAGCAAGAAGTAATGGATCAAGTTCGTTCTGAACTTGCTTTAGCTAATGCTCAAGAACTCATCAACGTAACGTATATTTATTCTTGTAATAATTGTTATTAATTCTTGTGTAAAATAGAAAATCAATGAAAAGTGCTACTTGAAGTGTGTCCCCAAGCCTGGACCTCGTCTTGAATCTGGTGAACAAGCCTGTCTTTCAAAGTGTATGGATCGTTATATGGAAGCATGGAACGTCGTCTCTCGCGCTTACATCTCTAGACTTCAACGCGAACAACAAGGCGGAAGCTTGTAATTTGATGTTTTTTATGTACATAAAAAAATTTTTTTTTCTCCCTCTTTAAACATTTGAAAACACTTTGTAAATGAATTTTTTTTAAATGGCAAAAATAAGAACTTTATTTATTCAATGAATTATTATATAAACATGAAATAATCTATCGAGAAAAAAGAGAATGAGTCAAAAAATTCATATATAAGATTATTTATGCTAAAGAGTTTCTTCAGAGATTGTTCACCATGGTTACCCCACATCTCGAAATAGATCCAAAAGGTCAAATAGGAAAATGTTTACAAGATTCGGGACCAAAAAAGTTTTGCATCATGCTTCTTCTTTAGCATAAAAAAATAAAAAAAAATCCTTACCTAAAGTGTGTTGAATGTATACAAGAATGAAAAAAAAAAAAAAACATGAAAAAGCTTCTTTTCTCCCTTTTTAATTAATGACAGTTGTGACTCTGCATTAACTGAGTCACTTTAAAAAAATTTATCAAGTAATTCATACCCAGCTGTGAACACTGCCTAAAGCATCTTTAAAGAGACACACATAGAGTAACCTTGAAGATGAGCTTAAAGAAAAAGCTCTAGTATTACTTTGACCAAGAAAAAAAAAAAAGGAATACCTTTTCAATGTTGAACTTTATCTCGATTTTTACTAAAGACGACAGCCATTGGACGATCATGTAGGACATATCCATTTGTAGACTGTAATGCTAGCTTAGCAACGTTTTCATCCGGTAGAGTAACGAAGGCCTGATCTCTAAGCCTACCCTTGGTCATCAAATTGACCTTGATATCATTCGAAAAGACCGAGTATATCTCAATAAGATCCTGTTCGGTCGTCTTCTTGTGCAGGTTTTTGATATACAGCCTATTTGACACTTCACCCGGCTCATAGTTCTTGAAGGCGGCCAAGTGAGTCAGTTGCTCCAGTGGAAGACATTGACGCTGGATTTGCTGTATCTGTTGATTCTCTTTTGCCTTTTTTAGCGCCAATCGTTGCTTTTCAGCCGCGATACGCGCCTGTCTCGCCTCCTTTACACGCTCCTCCTGTTCCTTGGACGTATCCTGTGGTGTTTCCTCTTCAAGCTCAGATTCGTCACTCGACAGCAACGCGTCCTCTTTCCGTTTCCTTAATATCGGTACAGCTTGTTTGACAAGTGGGCCAAATGGAGGTGGCAGGTTCATCTTGTTCATCAAGTGAAGAACCTGTGTGTACAGTCGAGGAACTGAGCCGATAGCATGTGTGATGTTGGTCAGTATTTCGGGAGTTGGGTCAGGGTATAAGTATCTCAAATGTGGGTTTGATGGGTAGTCGATGCCTTGTAAAGGCGCGATCGGCTCAGGTGATTCAAGTGGTGTTGATGATCTATTATGTAATCGTTATTATTAAAATTCCATTTATTTAAATATTTATCTTACGGAAGTTCCTTTTGCCCGCTTGGATCAGGTTTGGCATATTCTACTTGAATCGGTTTAAAGTATAGACCAAAGTGAATCTTTTTCAGTTCCTTGTAAGCTTCTTCAGCCGCATGACGATTGGCAAAGTCAATGAATACAAATCCAGGCTATTAAATTATTACAATGAATTCAATGATGTTTTTCTATTTTTTTTTTTTTTTTTTTACCATGGCTGCAGTTTGCATAAATCGTGTGGCTATTGGCTTGTAAGGTTTAAAGTAGTTCTTTTGTAATTCAGGTGATTGAGTAATGAATTCGGGTACATGTTTGACAAGCAAGGTAATTATTTCCTAAATGTCAAAAATAAGTCTCTTTTTATTTTTAAGTAAAGGGAAACTCTACACTCATTTAAATATATAAATAAAAAAAAAAAAGAAAGAGAAAAAGTCACTCTTTTCCCTCTTCCTCTCTCTCTCTCTTTTTATACATGAAGATTAACGAAAACTTGATTCTTGTAAAGTGTCTCGTTTCTTTTTCTTTAATGCAAGACTAAAATGAATATAGATTGGTCAATTAGTTGCACTTGTACCTTATAAACCAGAGCATGTTCCTAAATATCACGAATGGATGAAGAGTCCGTTTCTTCAAGAGATGACAGCGTCAGAACCACTTTCATTAGAAGAAGAATATGAAATGCAACAGTCGTGGCATCAAGATGATAAAAGTAAAAGAAAAAGAGATATTCTTTACACGATAATAATCATGAATAGAGCTGACATTTATCATAACCGCGCTTCCTACTGACAGTCCAGTTCACTTGAAAGATATTCCCAAAGAAGAAGTAAAGGACAAGACAGGTAAGAATGATTATAATAATAAACAAGTGTTGACTTTATTAGTTATGATTGGTGATGTCAATATATTCTTTAATGACCCTGATGACGATCCAACCTTTGGAGAGATTGAAGTCATGATTGCTGAAGCTGACTATCGAAAGACAGGACGAGGAAGAGAAGCATTAAGAATTATGATGGGATATGGTAGATATTTATCTAATTTACTACTCTGTATTAAACATATAATAGCCATGGAAGAACTAGGAGTAAAGACATTTCATGCCAAGATTTCACTAAAGAACGAGCCAAGCATTCAACTGTTTGAATCCAAGTTTGGATTTTACCCTGTCTCGGTATCCGAGATCTTTCAGGAAACAACACTGGAGTGGTCTTTATTAGATAATACAACGTCCAAGGATCACGAGCGAATTATTAAAGTACAACAGGAAATATTGAATTTCTTTCACAACCATGTGGATTCTATTACTTGGCAATAAAAATAACTTTACCAAAGCCCGTGGACAAGACAGTCTTGTTGTTGCTCGCTTGGGCTAAAGAAGGGTGTCTCCATCTGTCTGATCCACCATTCGGGAGTGACGTACATTGTATGAAACGATAGAAGAGCAGGTCGATCCAAGATCGTCCTGTGGTTCTTGACATGCTTCTCAATGACTGCCAGCATCTCTGTCTTGGGTTCAACCAATAGTTCATAGTTTACTTTGAATCCAGCACTCATCTGGGCGGCTCCTCTCATCTGTTTAGTGCCCTTTAGTTTTTCCCACAACATACGATCGCTGAGCAGTGTGCCTCCTGCTTGATTGACATGCTGAAGACGTTGATTGGACGAAATTTGTGCAAAGTAGGCAACAATGTTGATGGTTGCCCTGATCTTTTCGTACATCACCAGTGATCGGTCGCTCACTGGAGCATCTTTTACTGCGCCAAAACCGATATCGTCCAGTGGACACATGAGAAATTCGAGTGTGAGCGTCACTGGATTCACTCTACTGAATTCGCCTAGTAGTAGCAGCTCTGTTGAGTATGGGAAGGAGGGTATACCGCTATTCGAAGATGCATGAAAAGTAGCCAAGACGTCAATCTATCAATACGATTAGATGCTATATAGTTCATCATAAAGACCATGACTTACATGTATTCTCCAACCATCCTTTTCTACCAACTCTTTAATTCGTTCACTTAAAACAGATGACAGTCGATATCCATACCATATATTAAGTCTTGCTACATTAATCAAGTCTTGTATGCTCAAATGGCTGGCAATAATATATAAAATCTCTATAGGTAGTTTGGATAATCTATACATTTGAATAAAAATAAATAAATAAATAGGAAAAAAAATAACGTTCACCTGATTTATGCATCCTTTTTTATGATTTCATTCAGCGACAAAAACGGCCCAACACTAAACGTCAAATATACTTGCATGTGAAAAGACAAGGTAAAAGAAAGTGAAAGAGAGAGAGAAAGATACATACATGTGATAAACAAGTCATTCATATGATGACGTAAGAGATACATAGAGATCTTTTGGGGACATGTTTGACATTATGAATTTCACAAGTACACACATCTTGTAAAATGAGCCATCATGCTCAATGTATAAGGTTGTTATATGCTTATTATAGTAACAGTTTCTCGATGAAGCTGTTTTAATGTTTGAAAAGATGTCATAGCTCAAATTATATGTCTCTCTTGAATGAACTATTGATTATTAAGAAATGTTGTCTTTTGACCCAAAAAGAAACCTCGTGTGAAGTGATTTTTATTTTACAAAAAAAGGGGGGAGTGAATATCTTTAGATACGTCATTTGCTTGCATGATTTTGGTTGCATAAACATTGAGCATAAATGTTCCTTTTTTTTATGAGCCAACCATTGATTTTGGGCGTTCACTTTTGTATGTCTTGTGTACCTTGAAATTTCCTTTTCTAGAATCCTTTTCTTCAAACATAAATTCAGGGAAAGCACGGCATTATATTTTCAAGGAAAAGCTAATGTTCTTGTAAGTTGACGCATCTTGCTACTAGCTCGCTTTTACTGTGTATTCATAACACAATGAAGCAAGTATGATTTGAACTTATCATTTATATACTTATAGAATTATACTTTATTTACGTGCACTATGGATCGACAAATGGTCAAAATGATTGGGCCATTGTTAAACAATAACGTCATTCATGTTGCACTGTTGAGTTTTTAAAACTGGGTCTTGACATTTAATTCGTTTTTTCTTTTATATTTGGCACCTCTGCGTATCAAAGAAAAAAAAAGGCAGCGTTGACCTTTGTTTAAACAATTTCTTTTATGATATATTTGGGCACATATATTAATCCCGGTCAATTCAATTGATTTAGATATAAACAAAAACTCCCTTAATAGATCAAGAATACAACGATGGGAAACCAGCAAAGACGAATTGGTTGATAACCAATAAAGTATTCCTAGCCCATAGGAAGATGTTTTGGAGGATGTCATTGCAACTGACGCCGTGACGACCCATTTTGAGCAATATATAATCAGTAATTGTAACCAGCAGAGTGCTAGCCCCAGGTAAACTCAGAAAAGAGCATGATGAGAGTATATTTCGGCAGAGAATATTTTTATATTTTCGCGAGATATTGATAGTCGTAGGATAGATCCATATGATATTAATTGCTCATGATTCCTCTTTGCTAATTAAATACTTGAAAAGAAACTCTCTGAAGGCAGCAGTCTTATTCAAATCCAATAGTGTATTTTATCTGCAAGCCACAAAACGAGAGACTATAAAAGAACGAGGAATACGTTTATATAAAAATTTATGGAAAAGTAATTCACTATCGTAGCAAACTTGGGCTTTACTTTTATAATAAAAATGAATAGTAAAAAAAAGGGCAGCTATGTTCAAAGCTGAACTCATATGTAGTCTCTTCCTTGTTAGTCTTTTATTGCAACTTTATATATTAAGTATGTCATGATAATAACACATGTATGCATTGGAAAAAAATGAATACAATATATTACTTCAAAAGTGATATCAACTTTGACACTATCAGTCGATAGCCCTGCTTCTCTCTCTCAAACTTGCAATAAATTCATACGAAAAATATCTCGATAAGGATATATACAAGATGCTACGTTTTACAATCAAGTGAAGAACAAAGCAATCCCTCTTTACAAAAAGACTATATGCATAAACCTGACAATGGGAACATAATTGCAGCTTGCCTAGATTTTATCAAAGTGGAATGATTCATAATAGAATACTGACTTTCCGAATTGGCTTTGAGTGAATGAAAGTATATATTCAAATTATAATGTAGAATGTTTATCATAAAGACATGTTTATTATATTCGGCAAATCGCGCAAACAAACCTTTTTTTTTTTTCTCTCGCACACTCTGTGCATACGTACACACGTATTTTTTTCAAAACGTAATTCATAGATGCACCATACTATATATGATGGCGTTTTCAAAAAAAAAAAGAAAGAGAAAGAAACAAAAGCAAATTTATTTTTGTTACGGAATTGAACAGGGTTACACTCTGATCAAATAGGACACGTATTACAATTAGTACGTTTTATATGCTTGTTTTGAAACACCTTATGAAACACTCTAACGCGCGTTGCTCCGTTGGATCAAATGATGACCCCCATTAAAATGTTTCAAAATTATTGTTTGTTTGAAACAGTAAAGGCTGTGTCAAGAACGGTTATGCAAGGAGTGTTACACAACAGCTGAGTAACATTAGGTTGCAGTGAGAGAAATGTAATGATTGATATTAGTGGAAGCTGGAGACGATGTCGATATGAATAACAAGTAGTGAATTTTCTAAAAAAAAAAATTTACTTGTCGCTTTCTAATGGTGAGTAATTTTGGAATGCGAGAAGAATAAGGTGCTGGTCTGATAAAGGTGAACGAAACGATATTCAGAAAGAATGAATTGGTCGTTTAAGAATGCCTTGAGAAATGGGTATTGTTTATTATTGAACTGTAGTTAATTAATACTTAATTTCACACTATTTTTGTGCCAATTGCATCACACAGTGGAAAAAGCCTCATATACGTTCTCTCCTTGCATTCTGTGCTAATACTAGATGTAGTGAAGAGACTATAATTTAAGATTTAATTAAGTTCCGAATCAATGAGCAAATATTTACTGAATAGAAGGAGCCCTAAAATCGGATTTGGTTGAATCTTTCATGCTGACTTCTTTTTTGATATTGAGAAGAGCATCGAAAAATAAAGATTTTGTTAAAAACAGTATGAAGTCGAAGAAACGAACAATAGTTTATCATATTGTTATATTTGTAAAGCTTGTCATGGATACTTTAGATGAAAATGAAATGATACAAGTCATTACTCTTCATAATTCCATAGAGGAACGCTGGGTGACGATAAAAAGCAAAATCTGCAATAACCCGTTTAAAAAAGATGACGAGTTAACAATTCGTATCGCTGAAGCATGTAAACCGGTTATCCTCTCAAGTTATTGTTTGAATTGGATTAAGCATTCAAAAATCTACTGGGATAGATGTTTTCAATTATAAGTTGGCTTGAAACAGTACTATTTCGCTCATACGTGCCTAAAACGTTCACTTAGAATAAAACTTGTAGTTATCTTACAAATAATCTCAAAAAGCAATTCAAATATATTTGATACTTGTTCAAAAATTCTAATTTGAATTGGTTACCTCTTTTGACAGAATACTCAAAGACGATGAGCAGAAGCTGTATTGATAATATCGCTCATTCCTTTACCGAGAGTTTCAAAAAAAAAAAATTAACTGGCTGTGATAACATTAAAAGTAGTAAGAGACAATAAGATATAGTGAGGCTGAATTAATTCTTTTATTGATAAAGAGCGGTTCTTATTTATACTATTCAAGTGTACTGTGGGATTATATTTGACGTGGGTCTAACTGTTGTTCTGGGTTAAAGCAGCTTAATTAAGGGTTTCCTAGTTTTACTATTGTGACATCTGAATCAAGAAATGATATTATGTGCTAGCAAGTGTTATTTTAAGGGTAATTTCCTTAGTTTCAATAAGCGTGAATTGTTTTTGGATACAACACCGGTAAAACCAATAATGGCTTGTCGCCAAGAAAGTACAGTTGGTAAAAATGCAGCAAATGACTTGAGTTCTACTGAGGTTCGGAGTAAACACAATTCCAAATGTCTTTCTCTTACATAATGTTGCTTGCGCACAGTTAGGCTTTAAAGTAGGTTGTATTCTCTGTTTAGTGTAAATTTAGTAAATACAGCTGAGCTTTGATAGTAAACTTTTACTTACCATAATAAAGAACAGTAAAAACATTTTTATTACTTTTCAAAGTCTTCAGTGCATTCCTGTAGATTTTCAAGCAATCGTTTTCCAGTATTATTTTCGCGTTTGTGTTTACACCTCCCGCAAGCTCAAGAATTACTACGATCGATTTGTCGCTCCTTCCAAGTCCAAGCACATCAATTTTAGGATTTTGCTATTTGCTGTGCAAATAGCATATCCATCACTTTTACCTTATAAGCACATCATCCCGCAAAAGAACAACCAAAGAAAGAAAGAAAGAAAAAAAAAAAAAAAAAAAACTGCTATCTGAAGTGGGCCAGATCTTTGATGCTGCAAAAAGAGAGAATTGATAACAGGAATCGTTGTCCAAATTGCAGCAGTTTGCTCTTTCCCTGTTTGGTTAATTAGATTTCAAGTTACAAAATGAAAACAAGCAGAATGAATTAGTATCATATATAAACGTTTAATGGCAATAGAATAAAACTTACAAGTGGAACACGATATCATGGATGAATTCTTAGTCGTTGCGACGTTTTTTATATTATAAGCCTGCTTAACTTCATCATATGAATTGTTATTCATTAGTTGTTTTAGTACGCTTTTGGTCAAACTGTCGTTTATTATCTAAACGTCTATGTCTAAAAGACTATAAAAAACTTATGAAGCAATGCTGACAGAAATACACCTATGACAAGCTTACTCATTCTCAAGCTCTTTTTTAAAATCGAAGAAATCATGAAATTTATCAGACTTAGATTTTGACTGATTGGCAGTATATCTGTCTGATCAGTTAGTGGCGCGGCTGTTAGAATGGCTACTTGATTAGTTGTTAGCTGAGGTTGTGTGAAAGTCTAGTTTATAAAAAAAGAAGAGTACTACGGACTGGAAGAAAAACAGGTGATTTAATGTTGATGCTGCCATGTGAATTCAGACAAAGTCAATGTAGTACTTTAACTTTTTCACGATTTCTTGTTGAGATAGTTAACAGCGCGCTTAATTCAATAGCTCTTGTAGTTTATAGATAGATGTGAATCTTTTTATTTCGATCCTATATATGCCAAATAAATGAGATTGTTTAAAGATAGTTGTAGCAATCACGTAGTCGCAATTTTATAATGACGCACATCCGCGTTTTTTTTTTTTTTTTTTTTCTTCTTCCTTCATAAATAATTACAGAAAGCATGGCACTAATACAACTACATTCAGCGTGAAGAAGCAGGTTATAATGAAGCCAAGGCCTAATTTTAGCTCAATAACTTTCGACAGCTTAACTGTAACTATCTACTTGCATAGATGCATGCATTCAAAAAGAAATTGTGAGTACAGAATGCGCGAACTCGGCTGTGCAGCCTCAACAGTTTAAGCTTTACGCATTTTGGCTCCTGCCTTCTTACTTCCCTTTACTTGCTGCTGAAATCGTGGCTGCTACCGGTAAGTGTTTCGACAAGTTTTTGTTTGGCTTAACCCGCGCTATACTGTTGTATAAACAAAAGATCCGAAAATGGACTGTCATCGATTTTTGTGCACATGGTTTACATCGAAAATATGTCTAGGTTGTTTTGATTTCTGAGATGAGGATCTATGAAATCTAGCATAAGACAATTATGGAATTATATTGCTTACGAGTCATGTAATGATATTAATTTATTTATTATTATTATTATTATCAATCCTAGCGCAGTCTCACACTGCAGTTCAATCTTGACTTTAATCCTTTAAGTGCAGTTCGCTTGGCTTTACCTTATCGCATTTCAACTTAAACCTTTTTCACAACTCCAATTCCCTAGAAGTGATTTGCTGTTGTCGTAATAACTGTCATGAATTGGAGCATACCTATTAACATTAAAAATAAATACATCTAAAATACTAAGGTTATATCATAATTCATCGCAGTAGTTATCACTGCAGCTTTACAGAGTTTCCAAGAATTAATGTCACTGTTGCCAGGAGTAAAAATTTCAAAGCCTGGCAGATAGTACAAGTAATCCCAATCTATGAAAAGGGCTATCCATCTAACGCTAGTAACTATAAACCTGTGAGTTTGACTTCCACCCTATGCAAAATTTTAGAGAAAGCATCGAAGCATTCCTCCAGACGATAGACCACCTCTCAATATTGTCCAAGAAAACTCCAGGAAGCCACAAAGTTCCCTAAACCAAGCTCTTTGCTTATCTAAAATTTGCCATACGTTACGAGTGGACCATCACATCAATCCGATGCTGGCATTTCTTAGCATATGACACTGCTAATAGGAATCTCATATGATACACATTACAACCATACCTCAACTCATCTCTCTTGAGGTTCTTGTACAATCTATTCTACAATGTACTTATTGAAGTGGTCCTATCAAACGCTTCTTCCTACCGCTTCCACCCATAAACTAACATCCTTCAAGGATCCATACCCCTCATCTATACTCAGCTTATATTAACCGGCTTCCGTAGCTTTTGCGACCGCAAGCGTTAACGATAAATATGTCTCCTGCTAAGGCTATGCCTCTACTTGAATATCCCTTATATGCATATGATGCTGTTTTCATTGCTGAACAATAGAAGATGGTTTATCTACTCAAGATATGTGTGAACGACTCAGCTTAGAGACAGGTTATAGATGGGATCCAACGACATGTGTTACCTTGAATAACCATCCCCAACCTGCTGAATACAGGCTTTACAGTCCGGCTCTCCCTTGACAACGATTCTTCACCTGCTTGGGTGTTTCATTTAAACCTAGTGGTTATCTCGATCCTGAATTTTTGGTGAACCGTAACTGCAGTAAGGCGCTTGCTACCTGAATATCCTCACCCCGATTGGAGTCAACAGTAATGGCTTCTCTATATTGTTCTACACTCACATTGTTCGTCCACAAATGGAATATGGGCTAGCCATTAGCTTGTTTTCCCACTCTCAACTGAAAAGCCTTGAAGATGTCCAGAATAAATGTATGCGAATGATTTATGGTGTACATTGATGTATTGGTTGTAGTTTTATATTTATTGTTAGTACTCGTGTAAATGTGTAAGAATAAGAGCAAAGAAGTGATGAGTCTTTGTTTTATCCTTTTACTAGAAGTGAGAGGAGGAGCTCATAGCAAAAAGAAAATAGGTTGTTTTAAAAGAGGTCGGAGTATTAATTAAGGTACATGTAATTACGTTAAATGTAGTCTCATAGGATTAATATTAGACGTGGTCAAATACCACAGTAATAATGATAATAGGGGTAGTGCTGTCAAAGGCGGTAATAGAACTTTCAATTCAAAAGCACTAATCAAACAAAAGTGGAGCAATATTCTTAATCCAAGTTACTTGACCTGTTGTCCAACTTGTCTTTTTACTTCTTTAACTCTTTCTAGACACAGCAATAACCAGAGAGCAGCCAATATGCTTGTTATTCTGTGAAAGAAGCAATAAAGATAACAGCTCTAGGATTACAAAATGAACCGACTCAACGAAGAACACTGAGATTTGGTACGAAAAGAATCCACTGCAACCTAAATTAATCCTCTCAGTATTTTTACACACTCATTTAGATTTCAAAAATGTACAATAAGCCCCACGAAAGATATTAATAGTGATCATTTCTAATGATTTAATTTTATTCTGTATTATGTTTTTAGGATATGGAATTTCTCTTATATCATAATGAAATAAAACAAACTTCATAATGCTTTACTGATTTATTTCAGTGTAAAATAAAGCATTTATAAACAGTTATTTTCTACAGTTGAGTTCATTTATATTTTAAAAGTCATCTAATATATGAATATTTATAAGCTTTCAAAAGGAGTGTATCGATTATGGTTTGTCTCATATCTACTATACCTTGAAATACTCTTGAAATCAGTACAATCGATGGCAATACCTGCAAAATATGTAGTATCCCTAATGCCTATAATAAAAAAGAGTCTAAAAAATATATTCTGACGAAGTAGTTAGGCTGGAAGCAAACTTACAGATCAAACAACATAAACCTACTCTGTGATCAAACACTACACGGGAATTAATGGATTAAGACGTGGGCTCTCTGTCGGCTATTTCGTTACCCCTTCTTCAAGCATTAGTTGTACAAATGCTTAATCAAGCACTTCAGTCACAGGTATTCTCTAAATCATGGTAGGGCTTTAGGATGCGCTTACTGGCTCGGAAAAGTGACCTTACTAGTTTGCGTAACTAGCGATCGATATCTTTAATCAACTGTGACGCTAGGATTTACACACGTATCATCGATACCCGCTTACGGGAGGTAATACTAAAGCTGATTAATCGCTTTCAGACAGGTTTTGTGCTTGCCAGATTCATTGCCGAAAATACCTTAGTGCTACAAGCTGTTGTGCAATATGCTCGTCATCACCATCGGAATGATATCGCGCTAGACCAAGCGAAAGCATATGATGGAGTACACCCTTCTTACTTACACCAGACTCTACTACAACTCGGCTTTCCTGCAGTTTTGGTACGCTCATTTATTGGTCTGTTCTTCACCAACAGACACTGTACCAATATGAATGAACACTTGATCCAAACTTTTAATCAAGGTCGTGGTCTCCTCCACGGTGATCTTGCATTTCCTTTGCTGCGCAGTCTTGCTCTAGACCCTCTGTTACACTACATTTTTCAGGATGAATCTTTTAGGCTTCTCTTTTGTCCCATTATTACTGTGTGTTCCTTCGCCAGCTCCTTTAAAGGCTTTAGCATATGCAAACAACGTGTATGTCTTCCTATGTTCTCGTACGGATTTTCTTCGGCTACAAGATTACCTGATACTTATCGAAGAGCCTCTTCTGCCAAGGTTGATTTATCTAAGATGGAGACCATCTTCTTTTGCTGCATCACCAAATCCTTCAGTATCATGATCGCGCCAAATCTCAACCACTCCGGTATTGTAGATTCCTGGTGACTCTGTCCATAACTCAAAGACGATACCTTAAGGAAAACCTGTTACAAAACATCAAAATTCAGTGTGGTATCTACTCAGAACAGTCTCCCTCCCATCGAAGTTGTGTGTGACGGCAGTAAATACACTGATCCTGTGGAAGCTATAGTACATACTACAAATCTTTGTCCTTCAGTAAGGATTTCTTTTGTCATGCTCGATCTATAGTGCATCAATTTCTTCACCAAGGCATCAAACCCAGTTTCCGCTATGCCCTTCTTTGTCACCCTGTAATACAAAATGGTCTTAACCTGTTTGATTCTCTTGTTAAACAACGTTGCTAACAACTTCGATGGTTACGTCTGTTATTTTTAGATAATAATCCTTCGACCTTGCAACCAACCTTACTTGAAAAAATTCATGCAGTACTTCCATTCCAATGGTACCAATTCGCTTCTTTCACTCTTTTTGCCATCGATGCGTAACGAGACTAAGACTTACTTTACCTGCAGTCTATGATGCTATGGATTATGTCCCTTCTTTCAATTTCATCAACATCAAAGTGACACTATCGACCCTGCTCAGTCTTTCTGTCGTGGGATTGTTCTCTATTGTTGCTGTTGAATACTGGATACATCGTAAGCGGCGCTCTTCTCTCTGCAGTCTGGTAGTGCTTCACTTTTGACGTCCTACTGCTCCCCATTGGCTCGCTTTCTTGTCCTCGGATCTCCATCAGGTTGTTACATGATGTCCAAAATCGCATGGCTTTCCTCACCGAACAAGCATGGAAGAGTATACTAAATGTATTATTCACTTCCGGCGTGGTCCGTTCGTGACATGATTCGTTAATTGGAGCAGTGGTGAACATTCCACTTTCAGGCATATTATCAAACCCAACTGGTTGTACCCCCTTAGCTGCTTTGTCCGACTCGCCTATCAACACTTTGTGAAAACATTCTGATCCTTGCTGTCTGAAGCTCGGATGATAAACCGTATTGCCAAGCGGTAGTGGCCAAATTTCGATCTGACAGCTCTACTGCCTGTACACTTTGTCAGATATCATCGGAAGGTATATATCACCTTGCTAATTGATTATCCTCTTAAATATAATGTATGGTAAGAAACTCTCGCTCGCGTTTGCTCCTTACCTGGTGTTCCGACGTTCTGATGTTTGACAATTAGTACGACACTTTTTTACAATTTATCAATAATAACCAGCTCTTAGCTTTGGTCACTTGTATGATGCTCTTTGTATAGTGAGCACATTGGACGCACATTTTTGATCGCAAAACTTTTTTTTTTGACGTTGCATATCGTCAATGCTGCGTTTGACAAGCACACTAGTTTTCAAGCACCACTTTAAGCATGCCTCTCTCTAACTCGTTTGATCCAACTTCAATTTTATTGCCTTATTTATTAATAGAAAAAACTTTACAAAAAGAAAAAAATAAAAAATATATGTTATACTAAAGTAGTCATAAATAGCTCATTACTATTCACTTTGTCTGACAAAATCTCTTTGTTTTTTTACCTTAAAAGTAGCGATTGTGTAAGCATATGTAAAAGGATAATATTCTTTTTATTATTGACTGCTTCAATTTTAATATTTTTTAACCTGGGTGCTCAGACCCACTTATTGTTTTTAAGACACATGCCTACAAGACAAAAAGAGATGAAAAATGGGGACAGGCAAAAATGACAAAGTGAATCATCTCCAATAGAAAAAAAAAGCAGCTCTAATGTATCACGTTCCCACTATCATCCCATATTTGCCCCCCCTCCTCCTCCTTCTTTTGCTTTTTTTATACTTCCGCT
>NW_019671937.1:71232-92277 GCF_002708625.1 Rhizopus microsporus ATCC 52813 | reverse complement strand
GGATGGTGTCTGGAACAAGATTGCTTTTTTATGAATGGATTAATTTCAAAATAAGCTTTTTTGTATTTCATTAATTATAGAAGCACACGCACTAAAAAAAGATAAAGCAAAACAAATTAATATTTCTTGTAAAAAAAAAAAAGAAAAGAAAAACATAGCATGTATACAAGTGTATTTTTTTTTAAAAAAAATAGATTTATTATTCATCGTTTTGGTTATATACAGCATATAAAAGACAAAAAAAAAAGGAGGGGAAAAGGGACGTGTTGTCTACAAGATTCTAATTTTTTTTTGTTAAAAAAAAATGAAATATTAAGATATTACATATTCTATTTTAAGGGGGGAGGGCGTGGATTTTTTTATTGCTTTGGTGTATATTGTTTGTAAACCTCAGTTGCTCTGGGGCTGTTGCTGTGATTGCTGTGATTGTTGTTGTTGTTGTTGTTGCTGGCTATACATGGGCATGATGGCATTTGCACCAGGATGATGACTTGCCTGTCGCATATAAAGAGTATGATGATACGACTGTTGCTGTGCTTCTACGGGAGCGAGTGTTCTGGCCATCATGCTTCCCTGCGCAGAATCATACATGCGAATCTGAGACGACGAAGGCTGCTTTCCTGAAGCGCCTGAAAGAGGGTTCATGGAGTACATGGGTGGAGTGGTATCATTACTGATATCAGTATTTGTTGTCTGATGTGATGGCGACGGTTGCGAAGGCGACGGTTGAGAGGGCGTTTGTTGTCTTTGTGGATGCTGTTGTGATTGGGAATGCGTTTGTTGTTGTTGTTGCTGTTGTTGTTGTTGATAAGGCGGGTGCTGCAAACTTAGGGTTTGAGGTAAAGGCGTCTTGTTCACCATCGCGTTCGTTTGCAGGACAGGATGTATCGTGTTGTTTGGGTTGTTTGTTTCGTTGCCACGTACGATCGACGGATGGGAAGGATCAAAGGGGAACTGCATATCTGGGTTGAAAGAAGACGGGCTGGGAGCAGTGTTCATGTGGTATGTGTTTTGGAATTGAGGATGGACATAGCCAGAGAGTGGCGAGTCCAAAGACATGCTACCGCTATCATAGTACACAAACGATGACATCTGTGCTTGTCTTTGATGAGGTTGCCGTTGTGATTGTGCAGTAGGTGTAGTGAGTACAGGTACTGTATTTGCCGTGGGCGTGCTTGGTGTGCTGCTTGCTCTGCTATTCGGATAGGGGTGATATGGGTAGATGGGGTCAGGAGGGAGTCGATCATCCGTCGTTGGGGTTGTCATTAAGGAGCTTTCACGTCCCTTGCCTTTCTTGATCATCTTTCGCTCTGGTTCCATCATGTACGTCTGCGCATCCATCGAGAGTGTTCGCCGGCGTTGGGTTCGTAGCACCTGTGCCTCTTGAATCAGCCGTTGGTTATGTATCTTGATGTAGTACGTTTGCCTTGGCACGTCGACTGCTAAGTACCCTTTAGGCATGCTTGTTGCTGCTTGCTTTGACATCCGACGTGAATTATTTTCTTCTTCTGGCGTCGTTTCATCCGTAAAGACGGTGGGTGGTGGCAATGAACTGTCGTCGACTTGTGCTGCTTCGCTCAAGATCTGATACAACGTTGACAGCTCACCTTTGACAAACTGAGTAAGTTCCTCGTTGCCTGTTGTTAAGGCACATATCTTGCTCCAAAACTGACACAGGTCGTGTGTTCGTTCTGTCGTGTCACGTTGCTTAATCTTTTGCCGCTCCTCTGACAGACGGTTGTAGAACCGACGTTCGTTCCAGTGGATATGAGGGAACTGAGCCTGTACGCGTGTCCGAATGTCTTGAGTGGTCATACGTAGACGAGCCAGCTCGCAAATCAAGTCGGTTACTTCCTTTGGCCAGCTACGTTCAATTTCGTCCGGATGCATCAGTTCATGGTTGTGTTTGCCCGCCTCTGGGTTAAGTGATTTTCTAAATTCCCAACGCCCTTCATTTTCAAAGAGGACAACTCGCCATCGACAATCACATCGTTTTGAAGGTCTTTTTCGTTGTGGGTTTGATTTGGGGTTACGTAGTGAATCAGGAAGTCCTTCACGAGAACAGTAGACGTAAATGTTCTAGAGACATGTAAGATAAGGAGAGATGTTGTGTGTGTATACAATTTGGATATTTACTCTATGTGTGCTCGCTTCCTGTTTGACAGTAAATCCGTATTCTGCGCATAAATCTCTACAGTGTTCAATAGCTGCAGCGCTTTCACTAAAGGTTATTCCCATTAAACGTTCATAGAATGGCTCAAGCTGCTCATAAAAAACGTATCCAGTTAGTGCGTTGAATGAATTTGGTTTCAATGCTTTTTTAAACAAAAATTATGTATTTACAAATAATGCTTGTTCCTGTTGTCTTTCAGGAGTAAAGCCTTGCTGAAGTTGAGGGGCCTGTTCGTTGTTCTGTTTGGTTCTCTTTGTCATTTCGGTTGAATGAAGCAAAGAAGATTCTGAATCAGATTAGCAAAGGTTTTGAAATGGTGAATGGTGATGAAGCAGTATTTTTATTTTGTTATGTGTAAAGAAATAATGACTATAAAAGAATAAAGAAATGGGTAAGTAATGGTTTTTTTGGATATTAATTTTATATTTATTTATTCTATACACACACACGCACAAATACACATACACGCACACACACACACGCAGAGAGAGAGAGATATACTGAATAAGAGACAATAAGAGACACAGTGGGAGGTGATATATACACCAGTGATATATTCGTTGACTTTGTCTCCTTGATTAAAAGTGATTGACAGTCAAAAGAAAGAAGGGAGGATGACGGGCGATTCTTTGTGATGCCTGTTATATGCATCTTTTGATTAGCTTTTGACTAACTATTTGAAACCTCTCCAATAGTAAGCATTTGGATGTAAGGTCAGTATTTGTGTAACCACAATGCTCAGCTCTAACCTACCCCCGCTTCGGGAATCCTGACCAAGCATTGTTCTCTTTGTTGCATAGGACGATTTGATCTTTTATTAAAAAGGGAACATAGCATTTCATTATGCTTACACTCGATTTTTGGGGCACACGTGTGTATATGACAACCGATACTCACCTAAAGATCTACTTGTAGGACAAGTACGCACTTTATCACCATGACAAAAGGTACAACCGTCAAAAAGCCGAAAGTTTGACATTTTTGTCCTCTCTCTTTCTCTCACTTTCTTTCTCTCCGTCTCTCTGTTTCTCTTTTTTTTTTAAGGTTACTCGATCTTTTTTTTTTTTGATTGTTACCTCAACTCACACGATCAACATGTGGCCCCAGTCTCTGCCTTTACCTCTTACGCACCTTTTGAAAAAAAAAAAAAAGGCGGTCGGACTTTAGATGGGATATTATTGCTTTTTTTTTCATAAGTTTGGCTTAAAAAAGAGATAACTGTTCCTTGCTGTGAAAGATCTCCTAAAGTAGCAAAGAGTTGCTTAGTACAATGTTTATACTGATGAGTTTCGAACAAAATAACTTTATAAAGCCAAAGGAGGATCTTTAAATAGTGCAGCATTAGATGACATCAACAAAGTGATTGTCATTAAGCTTTGTCTGCATGCCTCTTTTGCAGGAGTTGGACAAAAGCACTAGCAAAAGAAAGACATAGTGCTTATTAAAACAAAAAGTGCTCTCCTACGATGCTATATGTGATATAAACTCATTGTAAGGCCAACATACATATGTTTTGAGCGCACCTTTGCCCCCTGACTCTGTTACTTTGAAATATAACAGCATTCAGTTAAAGTTTAGTAGAGATACCAACATCATACGTTGCTGGAGATAAAGCAATGTTTATTGGCGTATTTGTAACTCAATCATATAGTAAGAATGAGCGTATCCATCAAGGCCCGTGGCCATTCACAGTAGATTAATACCAAGCGCTTCTTTTTGTACAGTATGCTATACCTACACCTGGCATTATTTGAGTCAATAGAACGAATACTATCGTTTCGGAAAGGAGGCTAGTGAGAGTAAGAGAGCATTCAAATGAAACTTTGAAATAATGGCTTTTTTAGCTTGACAAGCTCACCAATGTCCTTTTGTACTCATAGAGTGTAGTACGTACAAGTCAATCTTCATACTTAAAACGTACGTTTGATTTATTATTTTAGAATCTAACAAAGAAAGGTTTTTCTCAGTGTTCTAGCCCTTTATCAATACTTTATATCTCAAATAAAGTGCTCCTACCATCATAGCATGATGTATATATAATATAAATAGCATAAAGAAAATGCATCCCAAAGTCAAAGCTATCAAAAGAACTATCACAGTAACAGACTATTTTCCTCATCAACACCAACAAACCAGTCCATACCTATTTATAATAGACGTCATAAAGAAGTATAGCTTACATTTTGTGATTTAAGAAATGGTCAAGGCGAATATCTGCCCCTGTCATGTGTTAGCTAATTAGGAATGTAACTGTACCACTGTTATTAGCTAGCTGCGTAGTCAAGCAAACAATGTTAAGGAAGTAGTCATATTAATCATAGTTAGTGTACTAGTATCAAACAAACAATCACATTATAAATGAAGCTACAAAGATGTTTAGCTAAGTTTGCGCATTTGCACGTATAGCATTACTGCAAATAAGCACGAGATAATAGTAAGCTTGCCTTTTTTTTTTTTTTTTTTTTTTTGAAAGACTCTGATAATATCAATGCTGTAATGCAAAGTATTAACAAGCAACTCATTTTGACACACGTCTTTTTTTTTTTAAAAAAATAAACTTGTGTGCTAGTCTTGGCCTGTATATATTCTATGAGACTTGCTCTTCAAAGCAATCCCAAAAGTTTAATGCGTTTACATCCTGGAGAGTAAGGACAGGTGCTGTCTTTTTATATGATTATGGAGCAGGAGTGTTATCCATGACAATATGAAATTCAGAGAACTGCAGCTTTTTAATGACCGAAGGGAAACGCACAAATTTGGGCTGAGTGCAATTAATTTTTTCCTTTAAAATACCCAAATGACCGTTGATGCACCTAAACTGAACCCTCTCTATGCCTATCTCGGCTTATCGCCTGAGTCTATTGACATTCAATCTTATCTCGGCACCGATTCAGCTTCTACGATCTCAACCGTCCAGCAGTACACGTACCATGCATACAAGTCGGAAGGCATCTCGCTTGGCTTTATCAAAAGTAGCGATAATTCACTCATTTTAGACTCTATTGATATCTATAACGCGCAGACCCATGACGGCTTTCAACCTTTTACACGGCCACAAGACTTACCATGTGGTCTCAAAAGAGACATGCAAGGCCATGAGATCGTTGCTTTGTTAGGTGAACCTGACAGAAAAGGAGGCGGTGGTCGAACGAGAACACCGTGTTGGATAGAATATTTGTTCAAGACAGACAGTAAGAGAGAATCAGGTATGGTCATTCAGCTTCATGGTGTCGAATGGGAAGATCGCGAAATGGGTTGGACTAGTCTTGTATTGTATTAAAATAAAAAATAAAAAATTCTGGGAATGAATAAACTTCTTTTGTTCTTTTGGTCTTGTTCTCTCTCTCTCTCGTATATACACATACACAGTAATGCCACCGTCTTCCGGTCAACAGCAGCCGAATAGAGCACAACAAGATATTCCAGACATTTTTCTTTTAGATGAACAGAAAATACAGCCGAGTGAAACAACAGAAAAACAGGAACTCTATGTCCTGCAGTGGTTGGCGCAGGTTGAAAGAGAGAGTAAAACAATAGACGTGGTATGGACAGATGGATAATTGCACATAAACATTCTAATGTCCCCCTCCCCTTATAAAGGAAACACTGAAAAAGGCACAGCCGGTACTTGAAAAAAGCTTGCTTCGACTTATTTCACTCGCTTCAGCCAGACCACGCAGACCCATTCGCTTTCTCATCGGACGATGCTACATCATCTTGTACACTCGAGGCGACACACGGACCCTATTTGATACAGTGACAGCACTTCATAGTCTGATTGCTGCTAATAAAAATATTGACAAGGAGACAAAAATGTAACGATTGATTTGTTTATGCCCTATTACTGCTGACATACTTTTTCTTAGTGCGGCTATTTCAACAACAGGAGCTATCATGGGAGCGACTGGATCGAAGGTATAACTGTTTTTATATTCGAATTTTTGTATTCATTGCCTTTTATTGTAGGTTCTGTCATTATTTGCCGAGACAGCCACCTTGTTTTTAAAAGTGATAAAGAATAGCAATGTAAGTAAAATGAGAGATACGAGAAAGATTCAGGATATAATGTGTATGTAGAATCCGCTCATTTTACGGCTCGAAACCATAGCTGCTTTTACTTTATTGCTGAAAGGTGCCGGTAAAGCAGCAACTGAATCCATCTTGAAAGATTTGATGAAACAACTAAGACATGGATTGGTTGATAAAGCCCTTGTGATGCGAGCTGCTTCAGCACAGGCAAGTCCCCTCCATAATCTTTATCTTTGTCATGCTAACAATGGCAAACTAGTGCTTGCAATCTGTTATTCAACACGCGTCTCAATCATTTACTCAAGTTGAAATTGAATCTCTCTTACAGCATTGCTTCAAGGCATTTGAAAACTCGACCTTTCCAGTCCGCCGATCTGTCTCGTCATTATGTGCAACGATTTTATTATTTACGCAAAGACCAGCTACAGTTGATCCAGCCAAACCAAACATCCGACACGCGGCAACAGGAGAAGAGACAGTGCCAACCAAAGCAGAAGATGCGGTCAGCAGCAAGAGCGTGACACTGATGTCAGTTGAAGACATGCTCTCTCAGATATCTGGGTGCTACAACCGACCCAACAGTTCACGTGAGCTCAGGACAGGGTTGATTGAGACTTATGCAACCTTGTTTATTTTGCTTGGAACGGAGTTTGTAGAGGCTAATTACGATACGATCACCAAACATATCTTGTGTGAAATATTGGATAAAGAACTATCAGCGTCTGATAGCGCGTACCTTCGAACCCAGGTGAACTTTCTTCTTCATCACACGATCAACAAGAAGCTCCTGAGTGAACATGGACAGGCATTTGCGATTAAAACACTGACAAATAGCTGGGTCAAAAAGTGGCCACCTCTGATGGCGAACCAGGTGGCTCCAAGTAAACAGATTTTGTTATGTGTGACCAACCTGATATCACAGCTCGTATCAGAACTCGAAGGAGCAGCAAGCTCAGTGCAAGTAAGAAAAGCATCATGAAATGAGAATGTACACTGAGCCCTTTTTTTGTTTTTTGTTTTTTTTTAGGAAGTCATTGTTGAACCTCTCTTCGTTTTGCTAAGTCATCCCAGTTTTGCGGTTCAGATGGCTGCTGTATGGTGCATTCGATGCTTTTGTAACGCATGTCCTTCTAATCTGCTAAAGCTTTTACCCAAAACGATGAACTTATTGGAAAAAGACTTGAGTAACTTGACCAACCCGGCAACGACGACCAAGACATTTCAACGAACGATTGCGTACGCGTACACTGCTGCTGCCATCTTGAGTGTCTTTCCTGCTCATCCCATATACACATCATTCGAATTGAGTGCGCGAGCCATGTCACTGTCAAGTCAACTGGTGAAACAAGTTCACAAGGACCCCAAGATTGCCAGTGTTCAAGTACAGGTCGCGTGGACCTTGATTGGTTCTGTGATGTGTCTGGGGCCAAACCTTGTCAAGATCCATCTACCGCAGCTGCTACTGCTCTGGAAGAGCGCGTTGCCGAAACCAAGCGGTAAAGAAGTCAATTCGATTCGATCCGAACCTGAGTGGTCCTTTCTGTTCCATACCCGTGAATGTGCGATCAGCTCGATCTACAGCTTTTTATTGCACAACAGTCAATCGCTCGTCACGCTTGATATCGCCAAACGTATCGCTGCATTACTCAACAACACGCTTGCATTCCTGGCCACAGCACCTGTCACGTTTGCAGTCACTACGCTTTCACCCTGTGTGCCCTACGAAACAAGATTGATTGACCAGTCTTACTGTCTTCGCCGACGCATCTTTCAATGCTTCATTACGCTCCGACCCCATCTGCCGACTTACGAGTCATCACTCAACAGTCTGCTGCGACACTCATTGACAGTGTTCATCGAGCTGGACAAAATCTCTGCCTCCTCACGTGCTCAACAGCAAGTCACTGCTACTGTGCCTGGACAGTTTGTGAGTGTTTGGAATATAGCAGACGGGCATGGATGTGGTGTGACGAGCAAGATGCGAGGATACCATGTCGAGATTGTCTCTGCTGTTGAAGACACCTATGAAGAAATCAACCGTGGGAAAGAGTGGATGACAAAGGACCGGTTTGAACGTGTTGAAGAGTTGCTAGAGCGGCCGATGATAGGTTCACTTGAGCTCGACCCATTTTATGCATACACACACCATGACGGCAATAAAAAAAAATCCTATATCCCTCAGCCTGTGTCGCCATCGACCTCGTACGTAGACGCGAGTATTGAGCTGTTTGCCACCTTATTCTGTAATCAGCCTACGCCTATTCAAGAGTCCACGTTTGAACTGATGGTCAAGGCCGTGAAGGACCCGAAACTCGAAAGAAACTCACCTCGTCGTGCGGCCCTCTTGGTCAATATCGTCGTTGCCTTAATTGGCGCTTTCAAGCATATGGCGGTCTTATCGAGAAAGAAGAAGGAGGTAATTGGGCTGAGCCCGAAAGCGACACAACTGCTTCAGGAAATCCTGATGGAAGTCGTCACTCATCCTGACCCTTATTTAAGAAATGTTGCATGTGAAGCGATTGGTCGTCTGACAAACATTGTGGGTGGCACGTTTGTTGCCTCACAGATGCAGATTCTAGTAGACCTTGTCGTCAGTAACCGAGATCCGGATGTTCGAGCAGGATGTGCATTGGCGATTGGATACATTTATAGTCATGTCGGCGGTATGGCTGCTGCAACACATCTGAAGACGATCGTTGGTATTCTGTTGTCGCTAAGCAGTGACCCGCATCCGGTGGTCCATGCTTGGGCGCTTGAAGCAATGGCTATGACGGTCAGTGCGGCCGGTTTGATGTTTTCGAGTTATGTCAATAGTACACTCAGCATGGTAGCCAAGTTATATCTTAGTGAGACACACGAGCCTGGAAGTGGGTCGATTGCGGTCAGTAACGCCGGCATGTCTGTTGGATTTACGGCATATCAAGAGTTTGGACGTATCATTTACGAGCTCATTGGCACCCTTGGTCCAGAACTGCAGGCTTCGCCCAAGGTGAGAGAGCTTTGCTTGAATATGGTCGAAGAACTCAAGTTGGAACCTGATGAAAGAGTCAATGTAGAAGCGATTCGATGTATTCAACATTTCTTGATGTTTGCGCCCAAGTATCTAAACGTTTATGATCTTGTTCCCTACCTCCAGCATCAAATCACGAGCCTTCATTTACCACTGAAACGCGCAGCAGTCACCTGTCTGTATCAATTAGTACAACGTGATTCAGAGCTTGTGTTTAAAGCAGCACAGCCTGGCCTTGATAGCGAGTTGTTCAAGATGCTTGACACCGATCCACAGCTTTCTGATGTCAAAAACGTTATCCGCAACTGGCTACAGGAAACGGCAGTAGCCGAACCTTCGATCTGGGTAAACATCACAAAGCGTATCGTGACAGGTACCACAGTTCCTACGTCAACAAAGTCGGACACACTGGACAATGATGCAGGTAAAAAGTCATTTGATGATGAAGAAGATGACGACGACGAATTTGGGGATGACGATGCAGATGGATTTGTGGATGAGGATAACGCAGATATCACTACCACTGTAGCGGATGCGTCTGGCTTGACGGCCAAACTCTCTGTCAATGTCGAGATCCCTCCTCGTTGGCGCACACAACTCTTTGCACTTGAATGTCTTCAGCAGACAATCGAGCTCGTGGCTGCAAGCGGTATTCGCGAACACTTTGATCTCATATTGGCACGTCGTCGTCGACAGCAGGCAGGGCTAGGCGACTACCTCGTCTTTCGTGTGCCTGATCTCATTCGACTTTCGTTTACAGCTGCAACTGCTCATGTCAATGAGCTCAGACTAGCAGGCATTCATCTGTTACGACTCGTGATTGAAAAATTTGCTACGACTGCCGATGCTGATCTGGAAGATATGTTGCTCCTTGAACAGTACTCTGCACAAATTGGCGCTGCACTGACACCTGCCTTTGGTGTTGACTCATCTTCAGAAATCGTTGCAGCTGCAGTAAAAGTATGTGCTATCTATGTAGGTAGTGGTATTGTCAAGGACCTGTATCAACTGGGTCGTGTGCTAAAGCTCTTGACATCTGCGCTGGATCGCTGTAAAGGAGAAACAAAATTAACAGGCGTAGGAGAGGTCAAAGACTTGAGTTCTCATGCTTCGGTTATGGTCAAATTGGCCGTCTTGAATGCTTGGGCCGAACTTCAAGTCGCAAGCCAAAAACAAGGTTATCTCAAGCAGATACTGCAGCCCAACTTGAGCGTCCTGTCGTCCATGTGGCTCCGTTCCCTACAGGATTATGCGCGCATCCGTTTAGAATCAGATATTGTCGCGCTGTCAAATCGTAGTGAACGTATTCAAACGGCATCGAATAGCAGCATTGATTCAATGTATTCAGCTGCTACAAAAGACGTCGTGCTACCGTATTACCGTCGCTCATGGCTCAAGATTATGGAAGCAGTGGCAACCCTAGTTGAAACGCAAACACCGGCCATGCTTGAAGCGATAGCAAATAATCCTGACTCAAAAGCGGATGGACAGGCGTCTAATCTGTTTTATATTCTGTTTGGGCTCTGTATCGAGAGTTTGTCACGCGCGTCCAGCAGCAGCAAAACCGATTCGACAACCATTCCTACCTGTCTGCGTGCCCTCCGTACCTTCATTCAGCCTTCTCTTGCGGGTAATCAGTTTGTGCCAAAAGCAGTCTTTTTGGAGCTGATGAATGTATTTGATCGTCTCATTCGAACAGAGAGCTACAAGATTCAAATGATCATTGTTGAAACCGTTCAGCGGCTAGTTCAGAATTATGGTGCCTCGTATCTGTGCGATGACCTGGAGAATGTTTCTTCTGAATCCAATGCGTTTCCAATCACATCAAAGATGTATTATATTTTGAGAGTCCTCATCAACGTCTTTCTTCAATATGTTCCTGGGCTATCAACCAAGCGAACGTCATTGCCGCCCTCTGACGCTTCGGATAACTTAGCTATACTGCTTAGCTTTTCGCTTGATTCATTTGCTCAGTTGGTAGGAATCACGCCTAGGCAATACAAGGTTGATCTCCTGGCTGTCTGTCTACGGGTGTTCTCGGATATCTTTACAAACGAGAGATTCATACAGACCCTAGCGCCCCGTGCGCTCGTGTCATTAAAGACTGCCGTTTTCAACTTTGAATCAGACCTGTCGCCCACAGATGTTGTATATTTATCAAAGATTATTACAGCAACAACGTATACGCTCTTGGGAGACTTTTCTTCGTATGTCCATTGTCTTTATAAAGAGTACACAAACTGATTTGCTTATAGGCTACAATATGAAAAGGAAGAACTGACAACTGCTTCACAAAAGAATAGGTTATTAGCTACAGTACTGGTGATGACAGGTTGTCCTCAAGCCACTTTACATTCGACAGAATCAAGAGCTCAGCTTATCAAAGTGCTTAAAATGTGCTTACCGTCTAACAATGCCGAGGTAGATACAATGTTTAATCATTTTTAACTCATTTTACTTATATATAACAGCTATCTGCAACAGCTCATCAGTGTGTCCGTAACTTTATCTCGCTTCCTGAAAAGAGGAATATCCTGTCACTGGCTACTCTAGGACAGGTCATGGCTAGCTCTTTATTATCTTTTACTATCACTCGCATTGTAGCAGCCAAACATACCGATGACACGCTTCCTGCGCTAAATGAAAATATCAAGACTTTGCTGACACTTCTGAACAGTGTTCAAGAAGAACAACGTAAGAAAGGACACCCTATTTTGGGAAAAAAGATGCTAACTCCCCTCATCTATTGACAGAATATTCTGTTCTTTGCATTATTTTACCCACACTAACCATCTTACTGGATGATCCTCCATACAATGGAACCGAATCCAAGGCTCATGATGCATCATTGACGCATCTACTCTCGATTGCTACCAATATGCCTGCAGTATTCCGTGAGACCGTATTAAATCTACCTCATCATATTCGCACCAAACTTGAATCGGCTATGCGATACAGTATATTAGAAAAACAAAAGCAGCAACAAGAACAACAGCAGCAAATAAAAGAAGAGCAACAGCGTAGAGCAATGAATGAAGATCATAAGCAACCAACGATTGCGCTTAAAATGGACTTTAGTCATTTTGGATAATGATGTGTACATAACATACAGAGTTAATTAGAATTTGATAACGTATTTACCTTAAATAAAAATGGGTGTATCCAAAGAATTCTACTTCCACTTTTTTTTTCCCTTTTGAATAACGAGGAGTACTATCTTTTTGCTATCCAAAATATACTTGCAAATATTGGCTCTTTATATACAAGTAGAGATGAGTAAATTCGGATAATACTGTCTCAGTTTTGACATACTAGAACAAGTTACACATACTGTATGTGCTATTCTCAATGACCATTCTCGAATGCCTCCCTTTCACAGAGGCAGCTACTCAAAACATGGCCTCTGAAGTTTGTTGCTACAGTATACAATGCTCCCTTGTCAATGTGGTCCCTTTTTCTACCCTCTATGTTATACACTTGTTTCCTATCGTTTGATCGTTTTTAACATTCTTAAAAAAAAAAAAAAACTAATATTTAGACAACGTAATGCGATATTGGTTCACTTATCTAAGCAAACTCCTAACAAAGGTCAGACGTTTTCTTTCTATATGTGCTTCAGTATCAACGCTAAAGGGTGACCTTTTCTTAAAGCAGTTGTCGCATCTGCTTTCTTGCATCTATTTAATTACTTATATACAAATATGCATATCTCTACCAGCTTTAACAAAAATGCAGTAATGAAGTAGGTATAGAGTTAATTTTACAATGAAATAAGCAAAGAAGCACCATCTATTTCAGTCCCCTCATTGAAATACATGAGCCTAGAGGCATATTCACCTAATAGTACTTTTTTTTTTCTATTGAAGCGTAAAGCAGTGAGAGTAGCCATTTTTTCTAAATGAGAAAATTCAAACACCAATACTGAAATAGATCAATCACTCTAGCAAATAAGACAAGTTGTGCGTCATTATCACCCATTCGAGACGCTTGTGTAAAAAGACTGGTCTCTGACCAAGCTGACTGAGAGAGTATTTATAAATACATAACGTAATTATTATTACATGATATGTCTGACGACCTAAGCCCTGTTCATGTTACAAACCGGTGTTTGTAAATGTGTGCAAACGGACTCTTTCCCCTTTAGCCGTGGATAAATAAGGTAACACAATGTCCAACTCGGATTTCCTCAATTGGTGAGGTTAGGCCAAGTAACGATTTCTGTCAACAGAAATGTTTGTGTTAATGAATGTTGTCTTGACACAAATGATTATTACCGTGTAACTGTCACAAAAAGACAAGGAAATAGAGCGGGATGGCATGATGAAGTTTACTTTGTATACAAGGAAATAAATTGCGAATCAGGCGTTTTATTGTTCTTGGCAGTGTATTGCTCATTTCCTTCTGTGGCAAGTTTTACAATGTAGGTTTTGTAAACGGTCTGAAGTTAAGCTTTATTGTAGTAGTTTTTTTTTTTTAAATCAAAGAAAAGACCTGCTCAAGTTTCGAAACAGTACAGAGCTAAGAGTCAAAAAGACACTATAAGGAATCCTGTAAGATGATAAATAGCTTAAAGAAACAAAAGAATAGCAGTAGAATGGGGATTTAAAGTGTGTACGTGATGAAGGATGTACGTGATTGACAATGGGGGATAAATTACGCAGCAAAATATATTCAAGGAAATCATATTTACGGTTGTGGAGTCTTTAATATTTCAAAAAAAAAAAACCTTGGAGAGCTGCATTCAAGTAGATAGCAATCCATAGCTCTTAAAGACTATGTATTGTTATTTCAAATAGTCAGACATATGCTACGATGTTTTATAAAATAAACGGTTCCTTCATTAATCCTCAATAGAATAAGGTGAATACTACATACACCAGAAAATGCACCAGAAAATAGGCTAATGCTACGGGCGCTTCCTTGGGGCGCTACTTATGCTGTCACTTTACAGCTTCACGCTACCAAAGTCTCTAACTAACCTAAGACTTTCCAGTGGAATATCCTTTGATATAAAATTACTCTTGAATGACTTTGGTTCTTTGTTGATCAAACCGACAGCATAAAAATATTAAAATACAGCAATAACCACATTTTATCTCTTTCTTTTTCATATTCTATACCAAGGAACATGGCAATATGTCTGTTTCTGAGCAAGTTCAGCTTGATGCTGCACATTCAAAAGGTTTGTTGACGACACCACAGGTAGCGTTTGTAACACTAACCCTCTCGTGGATTTCCTCGCGCGCGTAGTGTACATCAACTCTTTGCATAATAAAAGACATGGTGAAGTCTGGCATCGTATGTATGTACATTCAAATGTGTGGAACAAGAATTTCTTGGACGACGACGAACTCGAAATCAAGCGTTCTGAATGTGTGAGTCAGGCTATGAAAGTTTTGAAGGAAACCAGAAAAGACGTTAAATTGCAAACATTTGATTTTATACTTCGCAACCTTAACACAGATAATGATGTCGTAGCAGTAGAGGAAAAGTCATCTTTGAAAGATGTGAAAGTTGATATCAAAAAAGGAGAATTATTGAAGAAGCATGCGTTGTATCTTTGGTCAGAGCAAGTAAAAAGCAATATCCTCATGGAATAGTTAGAAGCCAGATCCTGTCAATGGCACGGCACCAAGTTTACTATATATGGGTCTCGTCTACTGTCTTTTGATGAAATTTTTGCTTATAAGAAAAGAGTATTTAGCTTTCCAATCTCTGCAAAGCATCTTTCTGAGTTCGCAAAGCTGCTGATGGCGAGACTCTCGTTAAAGCGAATAGTCAAGCTCAAGCTTTCAAAATTATTTGACAAATGCAAAAGTTCTCGAATGGAAATACGAAGGGACAATAAAGCAGTTACTTGTTCTTGGTTTTCTTTCTACTGGTAAAACCGCTGATTTGAAAAAACTTGGTTCAATTTACACTATCCTCAGAGGCTGAAAACGAGAAAATCGCAAATGTCATTGAAAGTATAGAGTTCTTATCTACAACAGCGCTAATCAAGAAGATCCTGAGAGAAAATAAATGGCAAAACAAGTATCAGCAATCCTTAGAGAATAAAGTCATCAATGCTACTGCTACGCAAGAAGAATCTTGGGAGGCCAAGAAAAAAACTGCTGAAGAAGACTTTGGAAAACTATTTGTAATATACTTCATAACTTGTTACTATAAATCTACAAATAAAAAGCGCGGCTCCATCTATTTGGCCTAAATATTTGTTAAATCGCTTTGAAATGTCTGCTTTTTGAAGGTCTAAGACTCCATCCTCACCATAAAACGTAACAAGATGAGCAAATTTTTCTGTTACAGACTATGAAGAAAATGTGTTCCATATCAACAAGCGATTGGAAATACCCTTCCTCTTCATGGCCTTTGCTTGAAAGCGCAGAGTAGTAGTCAACATGCCGAAACAAGTACAATAGAGGCTTTCTTGACAGAATGCATGGTAACAGCAACCCTTCTCAACATTAATAAGCCTCTCATCAAAAAGTAGTTATTATACATTGCCACCTTGCTGCAGACCAAAATTACTAAGGCCTTGGGGGAGGGCATCTTATCCTATTAATTAGTGTACCGTGTATATACGTGCCGTTTACTTTTATAAAAGAAACAAGACGATTACAATTATAACTTCCAAGTACGATCTATCAAGCCAACCACAGTAGCCAATACTGTCAAACAAGCTCCATGTAACAGGCTGGAATCAACACACATATATGTGGACTACACGAACTTTAATCAACATCAAGTATAAAACCTGTTCAAATGGATCATAATACAGTTGATGTTCAGTAGACGCTTTGGGACGATTTAATGAATACAGCATACAATTTTTTTTCTCATTCTCAAAACGGTGCCACGATTTGCAAACTACAATGTGTGTATGTGGGTCCTTTGGGGAAAAAAAAGGTATCCATCAAAATACAGTTTTTTTTTTTTCTAAATTAATATTGCATCATTCAAACATTTATAATACAAAATATGACATCTTGGAAAGTATTACTTTCTGGAAATAGTGTAATTCAAAGATATTATCATCATTCTCCTCTCTCTTTTGAACTAGGTGTCCCAATAAGGAATACAACAACGGGGAAATGTAATATTGTCTGTGATCCCAGGACGAACAGGGCTTCATTATGTAAAAAAAAAAATCACAAAGTTTATCGAATTATGGCCCAGAACCATATGTGTCTGTGTGTTGATGTGGGGTTACAAGTGATAAATAAAGAAACTGAAATTTCTAAGAACATGAGAAAAGATACTATGGCTAAATAATTACACGGCAAGAGAAGCAGCGTTTAATTTTTGAATCAACCAAACAAAAAAAAAGATGAGAGGAGGATTATGAGAAAAAGACTATACAAAGAAAAGAGAGAATACGCATCCCTCCCTTTTTTTTTCTTTACAATTATCCAACATGACTACTACAACAACATCCAATACCACGCCTGTCAAATTGAACTCCATTTTAAAGCTCTCTCTTTGTAATGAACAAGGTAAATGTCTCTTGTGTTAACCTTGAACCACAGACTGATTTTTACTGTAGTACGATACAAGGGGAGTAAGCGCATTTACAATGATTGGCTACTTGAAAGAGTCGTTCAATTTATCCATACTCTCGACCTTCCTACACATCAACAACGCTCTGTTTATGCTGGTCGTGTTCAAAGATCTCGCCCACCCTCGTCGATTCGAATAAAAAGAAATTCTCCGGTCAGTGGCCGTTAAACAATGAGATCTACAAATAAATAAACCAGCTTTATCACAAGGGATGACCATGGCGGAGATTTTTTATTTTGCAGTTATTGGTGCCTGTCTCTCATAGCAGCACGGCTTATTCTAAAAAGAGAACATATTTTATCGCGATAATCGTACTCCTTTTTCCCGACCAATCATCGCTTGTCCAAAACATAATCTACTTGGAAAACATGTAAAAGAGTAGAGTCAGGCACGGTTGTAGGTCTTTGTGGTTAGATATGAGCATGTTGCTTATGATTTCTTACCTGTCTTTATTCAGAAATACGCGTATACATACATATATATATTTGTACGTCATCTCTACTCACTCATTATGCCGTCATGGCACGACACACACACATGAATGACAGGTAAACGATCTATCACTTATTGAAACTATGTTCCCTCTTTGCATTTAACCATCTATATTTTTTGATAATGATCAATGTCCGCCGAAACCAGTGTGTGTGTTTGAATCTGTTGAGATCTAAACAGTAGATCGAGGGAGGATAAAACATGTACAATCTATTTTTGGAATGCAGGCAAGGGATTTCTGGATTGTGTGTGTGACGCTGATTTATTTATTTTTTCACTTGCTTTGTCATTTATTTATAGTTATTAAAAGAGCGACATTTGGCCATGATGTTTCCTCCTCTTGTGTGTCTATGTGACCCCAGGGTTGTATTAGAAAGAAAGAAAGAGAGGGAGAGAACAAGATGCATAAGAAGGAGTTTCAAGTAGATAAGCTATTACCATGCTGTGTGACACTTTCCCTTTTTTTTGTAAGTTTAGTAATATGCCCTAGGCCAAAGTATACCATAAAAAAGTACGACAATAGAAATTTTGCATATTCCCTCTTTATTATAGAGAAACCTAGTCTTAGGCAACCTTATAAAGTAAAATGACAGGAGTATTATGTGTACATTGTATTATTGCGTTTTTTATAGTAAAAAGGAGAGCGGGCGTAAGACAGAATTATAGATGCGTGAAAAATATGAAATATGTGTGTGGTGCGTAAGGTACATAAAATCTACAAAATAATTTTTTTTTTTTGGTTCTTTTTTTAAAAGCCTTGACTGTCATGCAGCAGATTCTGTCATGGTCCATTGACGAGTTTTTTCATTCTTTTTTGACTTTGACATAAGAGGGCTTCATTAAGCAAGAGTTGGTATTGGTGTCTGAATGATGGTTGTTGCTATGAAAATAAAATGGTTGAGATAACTTTGGGAGTTCGTACATTGATGGAGGTGGCTGGGTATAGCAATTGGGTTGAAGAGAAGTTGTACACATTGTATTTATGTAACCACCTGAAGGGCGTTGAACAATGTTCGGTTTCACTGCGTGTTGCTCTGTGATACTGAGAGCGCTCTCGAGCTGCTGTATACGCAATTGCTGCTCTTGTATTTTTAATCGAGCGGCGTTCAGTTGCTCATCATAATAACCGTGCATTTGCTGGCACTGTCGTTTGACGTGATAGAGCTGTAATCGAAGCTCTTGTTTGGTGATTGATTCTATGTTGGGTTCATCAGGATGACTATGTATGTCTGCTTCCTTGTCGTCGACCGCCTCTGTCGCTGGCTCTTGTTGTTCTATAGGTTGTTCCATGAGAGGTATATGCATCAAGGCGCTTGATGTATTTGCAGCCGGAGGCTCATAAGTCAGTTGCAGCTGGGACGGAGGAGGGTAATACTCTGGCAGACGCACGGACGAGGCCGAAGAAGATGAGCGGCGGTTATTGTTGTTATTGCTCTTGACTGTCTGTGCGTCCTCCTCAAACGCTGACTCGTCATCTCCTTCGATATTCAAGATGGTCTCGGGATCTTCTTCTTGCTTGGCTCGCTTTCTTCTTGTATATCGAGTCGCTTTTCTTCGAATCAGATGAAACAGATCACGACGACCGGGTCGAAAGTAGGGATGATACCACCGACATGATTCCCTGTCTTTGCTGTCTTTTGATTTTCTTGCGTCGGTATCTCTTTGGAAACCATAGATCTGAGATTGGAAAGGTTAGTTTAACAAGTTCCTTTAATGTATATGACACTTTACATTTAATTGGCGTACAAATGAAGGAAATTTACAGTGTTTAAAAAGACGTGGTAGTACGGTCTCGGTAAACTCTACAAAATGTTTTAAGTAAATACGTATAGCATCGTGTATATATATATATATTATTACCTGGAATGCACTCAATAATAAACATGTCTCTTCCTTGATGTTTACACCATCGAGCATATTTTTGGTCACTTTCTGGTGCTTGAAGACATCTATATAGGATAATCAAATATGAGTCTCCTTAATAAAAAAAATAAAGAGCTCTCTCTTACTGGTATAGTTTTGATACGAATCCAGCAATACCACGTTGAGATTGAGTATCCTTACAAGGAGAAGAAGGAAAGGGAGGAGGTACGATATCCAGATTATAATCATGAACATGTTGCATCAATTCCATATCGTTATTTGTTTCATTCATTGGAGCTGTATGGAATATCATGGGAGTAAATTCTGATCTGGTGTTGTCTGTGAATAACTGGTAAGGATGATAGTCATTTGAACTAGTAGACAAGGTAGCATTCTCTGGTATATTTTCATAATCGTTTGTATAATTCATTCTATCTCTATTTTTTTTTTTTTTAAAAAAAAAAAGAGAGAAAGAAAGAAAGAAAGAAAAAGGAGGGAGAGGGGGGAGGATAAACTTTTTATATTCAGCAAACGCACATACACACGCACACACACTTACACATTTATACTTTAGGGGAATTTATCAGTGTACAAAAGACCAATTGCGGTTCCGAGAGTTTATACATTTTTAGACAAAGAATCTAGTCTATATCTTTTTGCTACAACCATTCAAACAGTTTTATATTAATTTAGTAATACTTTCTATACTTGGCTTGTTACATCCTGTTTAAACTGCCCCTTCAGTTATTTTTTTTTGAAGGCAAAAAGGGGAAGACATTGATTTAATTTCCCATTTTATGATAAACATGTCTTGACTCCTCTCTCTTTTTGTCGGCGATATTTAAATGTCGCCGAGAGAGAGAAAGGATGGATAAATCATACAATCACCTTTTATAAAGAGGGACATTTCTTGCAAATTTTCCAGTTACATTCCGTAAAAGAGAGTGACCTGAGCATTTTTTAAAAGTGCGAATATCGCTTTTTGAAATATATTTATCTCTCTCTTTCTCTCTCTTGTTGACGTGTCAATATCACATCTAAGCTCTCTTCTCGATCTTTCTTCTTCTTCTTTTTTTTTTTCTCCTGTCTCTCAGAATGATCATGTATAAATAGGGGAGATAGGCGCATGGCGAAAATGAGGAGAGGAGCGGTGAAGGAGGATGAAGCATAAAGACTGTGATGGATTGTGTCTTTATGTTTACATAACGCTTTATTCATGTCTACTTGTCAATCAATAGTGATGGGCATAAAAAAGTAGCTGCTTGTCTCTGTTTTACTAAAAAATAATTGTATGATCCTGATTTTTTTTAAAGAGAGAAAAGGTGTGACTATTGCTTGTCTCTTTCTGTCGTCTCTTTTTTCTCTTTTTCATAAATAAGAAATGGTATATAAATGAACACATCCTAATGACAATAGCTTACCACGCTTTATAATAGTTGTTTTATTCCTTTTTTAAAACACTGGTTGACCAAAAAGTAACTGTAGAATTAAAGAACGATTTGGCCATCACTGGCACGTTAAAATCAGTAGATCAGTTTTTAAATATCAAGCTGGACAATATTCATGTCGTCGATGAAGAAAGATATCCACACATGGTAACGTTATTACAATTCCTTATTTCTAATTCTAAGCATTATATACAGGCTTGTGTCAAGAACTGTTTTATCAGAGGATCCGTCGTTCGATATGTCCAACTTCCTGCTCAAGCAGTTGATACAGCTCTCTTACAAGACGCAGCCAGAAGAGAAGCAGCTCAGCCATCCACTGCTCAACAAGCTAATGTAAAAGTAAAATAAAAATGTGTATACATTCTTTTTGCGTGTGTAAACATATTCACACACACGCAAAAGAAAAAGAGAACAAGATCACGCACGCACACACACATATTTTCCATTCCTTTCTTTTTTTTTTCCTTTTTTTT